>NW_014555098.1:0-1580 GCF_001313825.1 Dinoponera quadriceps | reverse complement strand
CGTCGCCGCGTCTGATACGATATTTTTGAGCCTTTATGGCTTGCATACACTTTCTTTTCACTCATTGTAACTCACATAAATGTCAAGGCTACAAATAACGTGTGAAAAATTAGCACTGCAAAAGAAAATCGTGATTTCGAATAACTTCCACGCAAAATTTACGTCTCCTCTCAACATCAAAGGACGCTGTACTAACGTACTTTGTGTTCAAAATGCTTGAAAATGTTTCTAACGACATCTATTAGTGTATTAGAGAAGTTAGAAATCGAATGGTAAGACATAATGCTGTACCCGACAAGCAGGTGTCGTATTTACCGCAGGTAGTCGTTTCGGAGCAGTCGGGAGGGGTCGAGAAAGAGCTCGAAATTTCAATGAAAACGATTTCTGGCAGATATAAAACCGTTTGTCTCTTATTCTAGAGGGTTCAAAGGATTTTTTAAGCCAATAAAAAAAGAATCGATTTTTTGAAATTTCTACTGTGGTGTAACCCCTTAACCTGTCGTCGGTATGAAGAAGCTGCTGGCGGCTTCTCATGATGCAATTGTCGTCGACATGGTGGGCATGAAAAGGAGGCCGCGCGACCAATCGCCGACCTCCAATGATTATACAAAAGGATGTTCACCCGCTAACGACAGTCTCGTATTATGAGGACGCTTCGGCGACCCATGATTACACGAGACATCATACAGAGACGAGGGAAATGCCCTGTCATTTCGGAGCAATCCGAAAGGCATCCTGCGCTGCACCAATGGCGCATTCGCACGTACCCCGTTGGAAAACCGTAACGGTTAGTGGGCAACACCCTTAATTCGATTACCCGGCTAGAACGGGCAGCTAACCCAGTAGTGTGGGAGTGAAGTCCGGTACTAGGCTCACCTCGGCCCCAGTGGTCGACAGGTTATTACGGGGGTTAGTGGCCCCGCGACCGGCGCCACTGGCGTCGTCGAGGCTGGCAGCTGGTGCTCACTGTGTGTCTTCAGACCGGTGGGCGTCACCAACGGCTTTGATGGGCAAGTCCCCATAAGCCGTAACCTAGATCGTAGATGGATGCTGGTTGCGTTTAGCCTAATGGCTGTGGTCGTATGCCGCGGCACGTTACGCGTGTCGTCGGCTTATACTAGTCTGTTCCATAATCTAGTTAAGCATTTTTATTAGTTTTTGTATATTTTTTGTGTCGTTTAAATAACGTAAGGTCTGATTGGATTGCAAAAACCTCCTTATAAAAAGGATTTTTAGAAGGTTTGGTCTTTTGTGCGTACGATACACCTGAATGTATGTTAGCATAAGATTCATCTGCTTTGCTTCGTGTATATTGTACCGTTTTGGTTATTGATTTAATAAATTGAATTTTTAGTCTCGGACTAGGATATTTACTATACTGCAATTCCTTATACGAGGTCTGTTCAAAAAGTATCGCGAATTTTGTGTTTTTTCAAAAATTATTTATTTATTCATGAATATCTATTTTGTTTCCTTCAAAGTAATCCCCATCAGATATTATACACTTGTGCCAACGTTTGTTCCAATCCTTGAAGCACTTCAAAAAATCATTTTTTGTGATATTGTTCAGCTCCTCCTTC
>NW_014555097.1:0-73070 GCF_001313825.1 Dinoponera quadriceps | reverse complement strand
AGTTCCACTAAAACCATCTATAGGGAAACGGCGGGAGCAAAGTTGTTTACCTAATACATATATACACTATGCTATATTAATTTTCAATGTGTCTCAATATGCAGTGGTGAAGAATCAACTTCATAGATACAATGTCCATGACAACGCAAGTATATCTGTTGTACGTTTACAAGAGATAATTTCTCGAAGGATAAATCTTGATCGTGATCATGAATTATCCAAAATATATGAAGACTCATTCTCTTTGACACAAAGTAAGCGAACGCCCGTCGTGTTGTTTAAACTATTTCCATGAAAGTAAAAAGTGCAAATGTTGTGTCCGTTTCCTTAAATATATTCTACTAATTTAAAATACTTAGTCTCTTAGATGTTTGCGCAGTTTTTCTTTAGAAATAAAATATTCATTCAATTATTATATTGTATATTGATATTTTCAAAATTCTGGTAAGAATTACATTTAAATAAGAATATTAATTTATTTTATTTTCCATATTCAGGCGAACTAGATTTATGTTAGAATAATAATTTATGTTATTTTTCATATTTAGGCGCAGCAACTTTAAGTTGCTCATCACATGGAAGAGAGGAAGAAGTTTGCAAGACCGCAGAAGCACATTCTGCGAATCGGGAGGATATAAATCGATGTACCGATATAACCCAGGAAGTTGAGTTATTTATTTATATGCAGAATGTTGGAGAAAAGGGGACTATGTTTCATAATGATAATTTGAATTATCAGCCATCGAAAGCAACTATTTGTGGGGGCTATACTCCGTCTCGCTTGCATGCGAGCTTTGCCCCCACCACTCCGCCAGTAAACTAGTCTTTTGTCGCTGTACGGCAGTTTTCAGTAGAGACTTGCCCGCCATTAGAGCTGCATCAAAAATGTTTTCTCTACCGCAATAAAAGTGTCTTTCCTATTCTTTGTGCCGAGTACTTAGTTGGCACATGCCTTGATTCTTCCCGAGCTATCCCTTCTAATGACCCACTGGTGACCCCTCAGTCAGCTAAAAAAAAGCCTTTTTTTCTGCTGACATACGCAACCTTGGTGTGGATTGTGCGTTTCGCGATCGGTTCTGCGTAACAAAAGAAAAGCGTTCTTTTGCCGCGTTCGTGAACGGTCGTGAACTTCCGCACGTCTCTTGCGCGCTTTGCGTGCATACTTTTGTACATTTCTGCGGTGTTTGTAATCATGGTGCATCACTTGCCGATCAAGAAACCTGTGGCCACAGGCCTGCCTACCGACGAACAGCACCCGGACAGCCGCAGCAGCAACAACCCGCCTCCGCCTCCTCCTCAATCGCAGGACCGGCAGCTTATCGGCTTCAGTTCGCCGCACCAGTGCCAACAACAGCAGCAGGCCCTGCAAACATCTCAACAAGGAGCCGGTTCGGCCTCCTGGTCCCTGGGCCTTACGGACCCTTCTGACCTAGCTGCAGCATCGGCTTCCTCGGAGGGCAGCCCTCTCGACCCAGGTACCCTGGGACCTCACATACGTGAGAATAAGGCTGCCAAAACAAGTCCTCAATCTTTCGCGGCATCTCAACAACATTTTGACCTTGGCAACGCAGTGTTTTCGAACAATTCCGAGAATCGCTCGAGTTTCGCGGTATCCTCGAGCGGGCACATGCCTTACTCGCACACGCCGCTTGCAACCAATCCCAGCAGAGCTCGGTATGACGTTGGCCACGCCTATCCCGCTTTCTCTCAGCCGTACACAGGCTTCATACACAGCGCGCACAGTAACCCGGGCGATCCGAATCACGGAACCGCGTGCGCCTTACCTACAGTTTCTCACACTGTCAAGCCGCCAGGCTCTGCCTTACCGACCTTCGCTAGTCGTTCTCAGCTCACATTTTCCAACACGGCGCCACCTCTCTACAACCAAGCGCATCCCTCCGCACAGCCGCATTTTCTTGCCGACTCGGACATCGCTTCGCCTTCTTCTTTTCCTGCACCGCAGCGCTAACCCGGCGTGGTGGACATTCGACAGCCACCCTTCTGGACAACAAAGCCTGAGCTTTGGCTCGCTATGCTGGAGGCGCAGTTTGTCAGATACGGCATTTTAGATCAGCCGTAGCGTTTCCATCATTTACTGATGCATCTCTCGGAAGACCTCATCACCCTAGAAATGGAAAAAATCATCAATTCTGCTCGCCCAGAGTCCATGTACACTGAGGTTAAGGAGGCGCTCCTCAAGTCCCATTTTGAGACGGCCGAGCAGAAGGTGCGCAGGCTCATTTCAGAGCTGCACCTCGAAAACGAACCTCCTTCGCAGCTCCTCTGACGCATGCAGCGGCTCGCCAACAGTGAAGTCGGTCCGTCCTTTGTCAGGCAAATTTGGCTGGACAAGCTGCCTCGCGACCTCAGAGTCGCGCTCGCTTCTTTAGAACACCTGCCAGTAGACAACCTTGCTGAGCTGGCGAACAAAATCTGGCATCTCCAGTCCAACAACAAATCGCAGATCCTCGCTCTCTCTGCAAGCAACAAGCCTACAGACGACGATGCAGCGGCGCTCAGGACTTGTGTCTTCAACCTCACTTGAGATGCGACAAATAAAACAGCTACTCAACCAGCTACGCAATCAGCTTCAGCAGAAGAGGCCTCGCTCTTCTTCACGTAAGCGCGCTCTTATTCCAGATGCTAACGCAGACAAAGAGAATCCGGAGTCAGCTGACAGCAAGCAAGAGGAAGCGGCTTTCTCACACAATCACAAGCTTTGTTTTTACCATCGCAAATTTGGCGCCAAGGCTCGCTGATGCCAAGACTTTTGCGAGTGGACAAAAACTAGTCGACCTGTCCCAATGTGCAGCGGTTTGGGACAGTCTATTCAGAGCTCCCCGACCTCGCTGTTTCCTGACCGACACCAACAGCAGGATTAGATTTCTACTGGACTTTGGCGCTGAAGTCTCCTGCGTTCCTGCCTCTTCGTCGGCTGCACCTCTATCTCAGCTGTCTGCTGTCAATGGTACTTCCATCTCTGCCTATGGCAGCAGTAAAATGACTTTGGCTTGACAGGTCCTTCGAATGGAATCTTACCATAGCAGATATACCATTTGGTATTCTTGGAGTGGACTTCCTTGGTCACCATAAAATCTTAATTGATCCGGAGACCTGCTTGGCCACACACAAACCTTCAGGTCAGACTATATCTGCTGATTCCTCTCTCGCTCAAGTCTTCTGCTTTTCAGCTTCAAACAACGTCACCAAGTTGCTGGACAAGTTTCCTCAAATAACCGGAAAAGCTCCCGCGTAACTATCTTCTGGCAACCGGACAGTTCATGGCATCATCACCACCGGCCATCCTGTTTTGCAGCCTGCCAGACGCCTTGCCCCGGATTGTCTCAGGGAGGCTCGTCGCCTCTTTGATGATCTCATCGTTCAAGGCGTTTGTCGTCCTAGTTCCAGTCTGTGGGCCAGCCCCTTACACCTGGTGCCAAAGAAAGATGGTTCTCTTCGTCCATGTGCTGACTACAGGAGGCTTAATGCGCAAACCATTCCTGACAAGCATCCACTCACTCGGCTGGAGGATTTTTCTGCTTTTCTTCACGGCAAGACTATCTTTTCTAAGATAGACCTTCTCAAAGCATTCAATCAGATTCCCATCGCTGAGGAGGACATTCCAAAAACTGCCATCATCACTCCTTTTGGACTTTTTGAATTCACCGTAACCATGTTTGGACTCAAGAATGCTTCGCAGACTTTTCAACGCAAGATCAATGATTTCTTAAGGGGTCTCAGCGTCTTTCCCTACATCGATGACATTCTTATCGCCTCAGACAACATCTCTCAACACCTCCAGGATCTGCAGCTGGTTTTTCAGCGTCTTAAGGACCATGGCCTCCTCATCAACCTGGAGAAGTGCATCTTCGCTGTCAGCTCCATAACCTTCCTGGGCTACGAGATCTCAGCGCAGGGCTCCCGTCCTCTTCAAGATAGAGTACAGGCTGTATTCAACTACGAGCAGCCTCAGTCTTTCTTCAGCTTGCGACGTTTCATTGGCATGGTCAGTGCCTACCGTTGGTGTATCAAGGACGCTGCCACGCTTCTCGCTCCTCTGCATCATCTGCTTCTGGGCGCCAGGAAGAGAGACATGCGCCCTGTTTCTTGGAACGATGCAGCTCTCTCGGCTTTTTATCAATGTAAGGAGTCTCTTGCTAATGCAGCACTCTTGGCTCATCCTTGCTCTGGCGCACAGCTCAGAATCTCCTCCGATGCCTCCAACACCAGGGCTGGAGCTGTTCTCGAGCAGCTGGTTCAGGACCAGTGGCAGCCTCTTGGATTCTTTTCGAAGTCCTTCTCGCCCACGCAGCAAGGTTACTCTGCGTATGACCGAGAGCTGACCGCTCTATTTCTCTCCATCAAACACTTCAGAGGCTTGATCGAGGGCTACCCTCTCACGCTTTGCACTGACCACAAACCTCTGCTCTCTACTTTCAAACAGAAATTAGACAACGCCTCACCACGGCAGCTTCGCCAACTCAATTTCATCGCCCAGTTTTCCACAGACATTAAGCATATTGCCGGTACATCCAACGTCGTGGCGGACTCCCTCTCACGGATCGACGAGCCTGCACCGAACTCCGACGCTATCAATCCAGGCTCCAGCGGTCCTGCACACGCTTCTGCTTCGGTAGAGAATGGCTCTCCTCCTCAAGTCGACGCTCTTCGATTGTCTACAATGTTTAATTTTGCGGAGCTCTCTCGAGCACAAACTGGAGATTTGCACTGGAGCAGGAACTGCAGCACGTTCTTACAAGCGCAACCACTTCTCTCAAACTCCGCAAGCTCACGTTGGAACCGGAGAACTTGGAAATCTACTGCGACGTCTCGCAAAACGACATCAGGCCTTTCATGCCGGAAGCATTCCGTAGACAAATTTTCGACATCACTCATTCTCTTTTTCATCCTTCAGGCCGCGCCACTACCAAGATCATCTCGCAACGCTACGTGTGGCTTTCTATGTCAAAAAACATAACCAGGTGGGCCAGCGCCTGTGAGCATTGTCAACTCTCCAAAATTGGTCGACACGTACACCTGTAGCCCAAGTCCTTTCTAAATCCGGATCAGCACTTTGATCATGTCCACATAGATTTGGTGGGTCCGCTGCCTCTTTGCCAGGGCTACACCTACTTACTAACATTGGTGGATCGCTTCACTCGCTGGCCGGAGGCCGTTCCAC
Source organism: Dinoponera quadriceps (assembly GCF_001313825.1). NCBI lineage: Eukaryota > Metazoa > Arthropoda > Insecta > Hymenoptera > Formicidae > Dinoponera > Dinoponera quadriceps. Next base: position 67,888 of record NW_014555097.1, on the reverse strand, counting down.
TTAAAAACATCACTGCCGCGAACGTGGCCACTCACTTCTACTCCAACTGGATTGCACGCTTTGGCTGTCCCAAATTCATGACAACAGACAGAGGCTCGCAATTTGAGTCTGCTCTCTTCAACGCTCTCACTCAACTGCTGGGAGGTAAGCGCATCAGGACGACGCCCTACCACCCTGCTCCAAACGGCATCCTTGAGCGTTGGCATCGTGTCCTGAAAACAGCTCTGCGCTGTCATGACTCTCTGGACTGGCTTGCAAGCTTCCTACGGTACTTTTGGGTCTTCGCTCAGTCTACAAGGAAGATCTCAAGGCTTCCCCTGCTGAGTATCTTTACGGCTCCACTCTTCGTTTACCAGGGGAGTTTTTCATCGATGATCAGCATCCGGAGGACTATGCCTTCTTCTTAGCTCCATTCAGAACACACATGCAGCAACTGAGACCGGTGCCTGCTTCCCACCATTGTAAACATAACACCTTTGTCTACAAGTCTCTCTACACCTCATCGCATGTCTACCTGAGGAATCATGCAAAAAAGCATACTCTCAATCAGGTATACTCTGGCCCTCACAAGGTAATCCAGAGGATCGATGACAGAGTCTTCCAAATCGACATAAACGGTCGCACCGTCAACGTCAGCGTGGAGAATTGAAAACCAGTTTTCTTGCTTCGCGAGAAACTCTCTGCGACGCCTCCAGCCTCTACGAACGACTCCGGTGGCTCTTCCTCTTCTATGGCAGTTCAAGCTCTTTCGCAACACACTTCGCAGCAAGCTTCTGCTACCAACGCACCCAGCATTCACCTCACCACAAATACAGAGCAACCTACCTTCACACCTGCGGCGCCTCAGCCTTTTCCGCCACTGCAGACTCTGCCTTCGCAGCACAACGCTGTCTCTCCGCAGGCAACTCAACAACAGCAGCAGACTACTTCTGTTACTTCTCCGGCAAAAAGAAAAACTAAATTTATGCCTTCTATTCTGAAGAAGAAAACCAACATAAGTGTCAGTGCTGTGCAAAGTCCTATCAAACATGTTCGTTTCAATCCAAAGAAAAGACTTTTGTGATTTCAACGCGTCTTCCTTTTTCTAGGTCTAGCTTATTTATTTTTCTACTCATATAATAATATATTATTATATAAATGTTTATCTTGGTGATCCTAGTCAAGCAGCCGGTTCTTTCGCAGTTTCATGTTAATTTAACTGCTATTTTGTCTTTACTTCTGGTACTAATTTTAATTTAAAAAATCTCATTTTGCCTTGTATCGAGTCATAGCTGTAAGTTACTTTTCATAGTTTTAAGACAATTTCTTTTGTATCTTTTCTTACTTTTTTCGTGTTAAAAAAAACAAAAAGAGAATCATTTTTTTAACACTGGTAGGGGAGTGTATGTGGGGGCTATACTCCGTCTCGCTTGCATGCGAGCTCTTCCCCCACCACTCCGCCGGCAAGCTAGTATTTTATCGCTGTACGGCAGTTTTCAGTGGAGACTTTCCCGCCATTAGAGCTGCATCAAAAGTGTGTTTCTCTACCGCAATAAAAGAGTCTTTCTTATTCTTTGTGCCGAGTACTTAGTTGGCACATGCCTTGATTCTCCCCGGGCTATCCCTTCTAATCTTCACATATTGTCAACATAAAATTATATATGAGCTTTTCAAAAAAAAGAGGAACAAAACGAAATAAACTAATGGCGAATTCGGCCGCTGGCACCAGTGGGCGCAAAAGTTCGTTCACAGCCCCTGCTCATATTTACCGTCGTCTAAAATATATCTTGAAAACTTCTTAGCCAATAAAATAATCCAGTACAGATCGTTTTATTAGCTAAGAAGTTTTTCAAAATATATTTTTTAGCGACGTTAAACGTAAGAATGGAATGTGAACAAACCTTTGCGCGCACTAGTGCCAGCGGCCGAATTCGCTACACGTTACTCCATTTTTTCCATACATTTCTTATTTCTACCAGAGCAAAAGTAATAATCTGCGAATAATTTCCGACCATTGTTATTGAAGCCATAACAATTACTGTTGATTTCTTGTACATTGAGAAAAAATTTTTTGAATTTACGAAGATCTGTTTTCTGTTACTACAGCAGTTTAGCAATTTAGTAATAGAAAATATACCCAAAATCATTAGTACATCCAATTTATCTTAGTCATCTCTTCAATGTCTGTAAGTCGTATTTGAAATATTTGTGTTATTTGGATTAAGAGTTCACATGACACTGACAGAAGTAAAAATCAGGCAACATTTTGAGAATTGTGAAAAATTTGCTTTAATGCTTAAGTATATTTCATAGCATCTTGATATTAAAGAATTTGATTTAATGAATGTTAATATCACTGTGTCCATTTATATTCTGTTTTGCACGGAGGAAAAGGGGTTGGATATACAAAATCAGCGATTACGGGCCATCAAAGAAATATTATTTCCACTTGACAAATTATAACTACGCTAACTCAACGTGTTGTTGTGTCAACATGTAATTCATCTAATGGACATATTTCTTTTTGATGGCCGGTAACAACCGATTTTGTAAATCTTGTCACTTTCTTCTTCCGTGTAAAACAGAATAAACACAGTGACATTGCATTCACTACAAATACTATACGTGTAACATTCACTATAAAATATGTGTACTTAAATTCTGTCACTATAAGTTCTGTGTACTTAAATGGTGTCAAATACACATAGAACAAATGTACAACTTTTCACAACTCCCAAAATATTATTTGAGTTTTACTTCAGCCAGGGTCAAGTGAACTCTTAATCCAAATAGCACAAATGTCTAAAATACGTTTTATGGACATTCGAAAGATAACTAAGACAAATAGAATGTACTAATTAATAATGCATTCTATATTTGCAGTGGACCATTTAAAAACCTTAGTCGAAAAATAACAGTAATTAAGTGAGACGCCAGTGAGACGCACATTGGCCTTGTTGGATTTAATAAAAAGAACCGAAGAAGAGAAGAGAACATAAAACTCGTGATGTTCTTTTGAAGAAGTGAAAAAATTATTTCCTTTGAAAATAAAATCCCACATAATGGAGATTGAAAAAATTTCCAAAAAGCTCCCAAGGCGCTGATGCAATAGTAGGTTGATATATATTAATTTATATTATTTGTACGCTATCTCTCTCTTTCTCTCTCTCTCTTTCTCTCTCTCTCTCTCTTTCTGAACTTAATAAGATCATTTAAAATAATGAAATATTCTTATGTAATGCAGCGTGCATATGTAAAGCCCATAGGTGGAATCAATGTCGATGATGAAAGAGGGCTCTGTACAAAGTATTCTCAAACGGATTGGAGGAAAAATATAATCGGGAAGGCCGATGTGGAAAAGAGCTTTTGCACAACTTACAAATTATGAGAGTAATTTTTAGTAAGTACACGCAATATATAATTATATAAAAAAAGGCGCTTTTCTTAGATAATATTATATATAATAATATTATATAATATAACGCGGAATATATAGATCAGATTTTGTATCATCTTTCATAGCATAAGTTTTTCTAGGATCTGTTTCTCAGAATGGGCTTGATCCCGATCAAGGAAAAATCCAACGGAGAATTATGGAATGGTTCCGGCATTCAAAGACAAGTTGAAGTCCACCAAAATGAGGAGAAATGACGGGTAACAGGACGTGGAGAGACAAATATGGATACTGTTACATAACTATACTTATTATTGCGTGTCAAACATGGAAGCAGTTCTTCAGGTATGAAATGTTGAATTGGTACGATTTCAAGGTATGGTATCGAAGTATCGTCAAGTTTTAGCCATTTTTATTATAATTACCCAGTAAACAACAGGTATCATTAACATTAAATTATTACATTATTGTTTGAATTTAAGCTAAAATTATATAGTATGTTATGTTAATTATTATGTTAACTATTATGTTGCATAAATATGTTACATAACATATATGTAATATGTGACGGTTACATGACATACAATATGGTGAAACGTACATTCAAACATCAATGTTACTTATACTTATAGTTTGCTGGGAATCTATTACGTTTGATAATACTCATAATCTAAATAAACAATCTCATAAAAAATTTATAATTACTTAAAACTCATTTACTTAAGTTTATTCTTAGCCTACTTTAACAGCCAATGATGATATGCGATATTTGAAGGTTTCTATTGATTTCAATATATGTCGCTCACATATATGTGTATTTCTGAGCATTCCATAAAAAACAAAGTATTTGTTTTCCGTCCAGATATCTAAAGAAAGCTTTACATGTGGCGCACATGTAGAAAAGCAGAAGACTGATCAGGGCATTGATAATAAATCCTTTCCAGTCAACTCGATAAAATACTGGATTGAATTCACTTGAAACGATTCATGATTGGTGCTTTAATTGCTTTCTGTCTTTTTGTTTTGCTGCCAAGGTGCGAAATCTCCCGAAGATGTCTTACACTTTTATATTATAATTGTTTGAAAGAAATAGGATGTATTATAGTCGCCTTTAAACCTTCATGTGATTCGTGAGTTATTTAAGAAACAGTAACAATTTGATTTTAATATATAATTATATTGAATTAAAGATGAGGCTTGAAATTTCCATTTAGCAAATATCCTTAGGATTTGCATAAATGGAAATTCCAGGTTTCATCTTTAATTCGATCAAATTTTACAAAAATTTAAATTATTACTATTCCATAAATGATCCGCTCATCATACTGATGGTTTTAATGTTCTCGTATGTTTGTAGAATCTGTTTGATTTAGATTTTATTTTTCTGTTTCCACTTTAGATTCCTTTTCCTGAAAAAAAACTGTATAATAAAATTATATGAATTTCCACTTTAAATTTTATGATGTTGCTGTATGAGAAAGTTATTCTGTTATCGCACAGTAAAGAAACAGTATGTCGATTTTTATGTGTCATTAGTATTAAACTGTACATGTAATTTTATTTATGTCTATTTTTTATACATATATATGAATGTATCGAATGTACCCCCTCCCCCTCCCCCCCTCCCTCACCCTTTCTTTAATCATGAATATAAACTATTTTCGTATCTGTTGGCTGTACCTCTTATTTATTAGAATAAATAAATAATTGCGAACTCTGGAAAACATCCATATATTCTCTTAAAAGTATTATACAAAATTGTTTATTGTAGACTATTCGTTTAGTTTTTTGTAGAATGCAATAATTTTTTGAAAATTTTTTGATAAAGTTATTGAGCTTTTAACCCATTTGCATAATTCGGAAAAGTGAAAATTTGGCCAATATCCTCAAAATTTTTTTTTATTGTATAAAAATAGAAATGTTTCAAAATGTATAAAAAACGAAAAACAAAATGGCGTACACAATGAATTTGCATTATTTGCAAAGTGCAAATTTCTTGAAATTGACATAAACCTACTTCGGGACATCACTGTTCTGATGTGCAGTGTTTCAATAATCTTGTCTGTGCTCCAATAACTTTGTAATGTAGGTTTTCGGACCAGAGATATCAATATCATCAATGCAAAATAAACTTTCAATTCCTCTACACAAATTTCTGTGAAACTCGGATTGTTTTTACCAAATCGATTAGTTTCCATCACAGTGTTTTCAAGAATTTCCTCTCTAAGTAATAATCCGTAAACGTTCTTTCTAGTAAAATTTGTAATATCCTTATTTACACCACTAACAGATATAAATTTATGCAATTTAGGTTGATCATTTTTTTCTTCCCATACAAAATTACTTATACTTTGATCACTATCACTATCGTTACTTTCAGAAGGTATCGCAATCATACGTCTACGTTATGTAGGCCTAATTACTTCTTCACGACTATTAGAATCACAACCCTCCATTTTTATCAAAATGTTTTGCCTTTACCCGGAGAAATACTTTAATCCGTTTGCAATCATCATTCTTCACTAACTGCGTGCATATGTGCTATGGCTATGATGCATAAAATACTAGCGTGCATATGTGCGCTTCGGTGATAATGGCCAGGAAAATTCCGCGCATATATGAGCTTATGATGCAAATAGGTTAAGAACTTTTTTCTTTGTTTTCTCCCTTTTTGAGATTGAATCTTAAGAAATACACTTTCCTTAGGATTTCAATAAAGTATTTGAGTTATGTGGTTTCTTCTGAGAGAATGACAACATACCCTTAAGAGATTATCTTAAATAGCTGGATAATTTCTTAAACTAAAAAACATCTAACAAGATCACGCGAAATTGGAAACTCACATGTGAATAAGACTTTATTAGTTTATATAGAAAAGCTCTCTAAGTTCAAACGTAGAATATTAAATTTAGATAGTAAGCCAATTAAAAATTATTAATGAAATAATATTTTAGCGTCCGCATAGACCGGTGTAGCATAGCAAATCGAAGTTCAAAGCGGTATATAGCAGCGTAGAAGGGCGTTTGATTCCTAAAGCGTAAATCCGGATTCAATTCCTCAAGTTGGCACCTTCTCTTTTCTTTTTTTTTGTGAAATAATTATTTAATTATTCTGTGAGCGAAGAAAGGAAATAGAAGCAAAAAATTTTTAATAGTCGGTGATTCACTAGAGCGAGGAAGTCGTGGTGGTGCATACAATGCTGTGCGGTGTTCGTGGAGAACGTGGTGCGCGACGGGAGCGTGGCTGTCAATCACAGATTGATGTTAGTAAATAATCAAAATTTTTAACGATTTTTCTTACAACATAAGTTAAATTATTTGATGGGAAACACAGATATATTAATATTAATTCACAACCGATTTTTTCTTGCATAAATATATTTATCAACATTGGGTATAATTTATCAGAATTAATATTTATATCCTTATACGCAATTTTTGCTTCCGACCTAATCCATTTAATTGCGAATCCTCTTTTATACGTAATAAGTAAATACTTATTTCAACATTTTATCGACGCAAGACAATAATCAATGGTTCGACTCTTTGTCTCGCCTTCCGATTCATACTTTGTCCAAATACCTTAGACATGTATAATAAGTAGAAAGTAATATATTAACAAATACATAAATAAATAAAACAATAAAAAATTAAAGGTGAGTACTGTGAAGTAGTATTTTTCATTCAGTGCTTTCATCACTGCAAACGTCCTTGTTTTCTTTGTACTTTCTATGATTCGCTTCAAATCGTGTATTATGAAATAAAATGATCATGGAATTGAAACTTTTCTTTTTCAAGTTCAAGGACAGGAAAGGATATTGCCTATTGTAGTATTTTTAATAAAACCAAAGAAATTATTGTGTAACTTGTCGGTCATTAATGGCGATAGTTGATTCTACAAAATAATTTTATACAAATATACAAAGATAGACCTATTAGAAGTAAGCGCAGGTTAACGGTACGAATAAATTCTTTAAGAAGTTGTGGAAAATTTTGTGCCACTCAGGAATCAAACTTAGACTTTCCCATTTGCCGGCGGTGGGACGCCTTACTATTTATTTACCGAGGCCTCGACAGTGTTCTTCGCAATTTTGAACGTTTATTAATATAGGATGGAGAGTTGTTAAAGAGTTATTTAACGGCCGAATTCCGCTATCGGTCGGTCGTTATGTTAGAAGCCGCAGATTTCAATCGTCGGATGTCGGGTTTTAAAGGTTTGTGTATTAGGTTGGATGACAGTAGTGTTTATTCAAATCTCGAGATAGTTGTGATGTTGCATGAGTCGAATCAACGTGAGTAGTGTGGGATGCCCGTCGCAACGCGGTAGAACGGAAGGCAGTGGTCACAATAAATTATCTCTCGTTCGAAGATGAACTTGACTTTATTATGTTTTCCGCCCGATACAGTGACCGACAGCGTGTCGGTACCCGAGAGCTGAGAGTCTAGAGTCGCCTCCTGAGTTTAATCTCATGTCCCTTTTATCCTCTTCCTATGCCTCAATCAGAAGGGATAGTTTTGATGTGTTAGCATCATTTGGGTGTGGACACTGACCATCATGATTTTGGTATTGCATTCGTCAGAATGCAAAGTTGCATTTCTGCAAGATGACCTTTCGTAATTGAGGTAATGTGCAATCGTGATTTGTTTATGGCAATCGACATGTATCGTGGTTATACTTACAACAGTGGTTATAAATTCGCTCATTAACAATTTTGTCGGTAACTCGTTTGAGCGAGGATATTAAGGTGGAACGTACAATGGTGCGTCGTGCTCGCGGAGAGCGTGGTACGCGACGGAAACGCGGCTGTCAATCGCAAATCTATGCTGGTAAATTCGGAGGCAGAGCCTGTAGTGCGAGGGATGGGGCGCGCGCGATTCAGCGGACTCGCGGTAGTGTGTGTAACAATGGCTCGCTGACAATTCGGCGATACGTCGAGTATTCGCGCAAAGATCGTCATCGGTCGCAGTGGAGCAGATACGCGGATAGTGATCAAACGATGGTATGCGGCAATGAAGATAGCGGAGGCGCCTAGTAGAATGCTCACGCAGGAACCCATCGCTCGGTCGAGAGCCTGCAACAGCAAGGCAAAGGCTGCGAGCACATAAATCCCGAATCTCGATCGAAACGATTCTAGAGGAGTCGACCTGCAAAAGCACAGCGGAAATCGCGAACATGCTGATTCCGGTATCTTAACTGGATGTAAGCGGACGGTCGGTATCATCAACAGTCTAACGGAAACGGCGAACACGCCCATCTTAGTTTTCAGATCATCGCTTAAGTGACTAAAGGATCGCACTTTTTGCTCTCGCTTGCTTCTCGCTCGTTTGCTCGGATTGCTCGGATTGCTCTCGAGCCGACTTGTTCGCGGCGCGCACTAATATACTGTTTCCGCGCGGAAGTCGGCGTGTCGTTGCCTGGCGTTTATTAAACAAAGACGCACTCGTGGTCGGATGGAATTGTTACGACAGTTGTTCCTCAGAATTTTTGATGATGTTTTGATAATGTTTATGACGCATACGCATTTAGTACGAACCGCCGCATATTGTTCAGGCCGTTATAGTGGCAATGCATTGTTGCACAGATGGGCGATAAAGAAGCGATATTTCAAATACCATATTGATGTTTAAGTGCCAAAATATCGAAGTTTTGTATCGATATTTTACCGTTCAATATTTTTACGTATTGTTACGAGAACCTTGAATATCGAATTTCGATACGCCTATGTTGACCGCCTGTAGTAGCGATTATTTTTTTTACTTGACTGTACCCTGATTATTCATACAAAAGCTATTGCAATTTAGGGAGCATACTAATGTCAGAGGACGCCATATTGACATTAGAGACGTCATATTGCGGTTAATATGACGTGCTCTAACGTCACTATGCCACTTGGGAAGTATCAGTCATTAATTGCAGCTTTAGTTCCTTTCGAAAAGCTGTTTTCTCAAGTAGGTAAAATAATAATCGAATAGCGAAATAGAGATGGTTGACGAATGATGACCTAAATAAGTTATTATTTTTATAATTAATCAATTTCATTTATTGATACATATTTCAGGCATTTATACATGTAAATAAATAAATACTAATAAAATGTTATTAATAAAATTGATATTATTAATTTTATTAACACGTTTTCTACCAGGGTCTGAGAAGAAAATCTTGCACCACAGGCCAGGGCGTTTTTTGTTAGAATATGTCCCAAATTGACACGGGTTTTTTTAGTATATATTTATAACATAAAAATGTAATTATTTCTAGATCAAAGACATTTTGCACTTATTTTAATGTTTTTACCACAACAATATTTTTAATTTCCAAATTTATCGCAATACGTTATCATAAACTAATAAAGAACGTTCATCGCATATCTACGGCGGAGGAATCAGATATAAGAATCGGGACACCGCGTATATACACCGGTAGTAACGAACATATTAATAAAGATAACATTTTTAATATTAATTGAAATGTAACTTAATTGGAAATGGATAAATGTCACAGTATAATGAATAATAAATATCGCAATACCACAATGACATTTTGTGTTTATTTTACATTTCAGAGGCGCTAACTTTCCATACAAGTAATGTTATCATGTTCCACATTTTATTGATTACACGAATATTTTCGTCAAAATATTAAAATATATTATCTATCAATAAATATTTGATTTGGGTGCGTGCGTGCGTGCTCGCGCGCGTGTGTGTGTGTATGTGTGGGGCATTCTGAGGTAACGCAATCTTTTTCACGGATTTGTTTCTGACGTTTCATGAATATTTCGTTAATAGCTCACTTCTTTAGAATGAGGAGCGACCGAGATTGACATTTAAAAATTAATTATCTTCATATATACATACATACATATATATATATTTTAATATGTTTTTGAAAAGTTATTTTATTCTATATGGTTGAATTCAATATAAGATAATCTTTAATTTGACTACAATATAAATTTCAAGTATTTAAAAATTTAAACACTGGAGGTATTTTGAAAAATATAAAATTTTCAAAATATCTCAAAATGTGATCATAAAATAATCTCAAAACAATGACATTTTGATCAAATACGAGGGTGGATCAAATATAAACGAGCCTTTTGCAAAAAAAACATATATTTTTCAAAATCAATTCTAATTTACATTTTTCTTATTTTTCTACATAGTCGCTCATCTTGTCTATACATTTTTTCCAACGGTCTGGTAATTTTATAATACTGGTATTATAAAAAGTTCTCGGAAGTGTATCGAAGCAATTATATACGAACTGCTGTACCTCGTTCGTTGTGAAGCGCTGTCCACCAAGGGTTTCCTTGAGTGGCCCAAACATATGGAAGTCGCATAGTGACAAGTCTGAGCTGTAGGGTGGATGTTCTAAGACAGCCCAGTGCAAATCGGTCAATTTTTGTTGTGTTACTGCTGCGGTATGGGGTCTGGTGTTGTCATGGGGAAGTGATTGGAAATGGATAGATGTCATAGTAAAATGAATAATAAATATCGCAATACCACTATGACATTTGCTGGTTATTTCAGATTTCAGAGGCGCTAACTTTCCATATATGTGATGTTATTATGTGCCACATTTTATTACTTACACGAATATTATCGGCAAAAGATTAAAATATATTAACTATCAATAAAAACCTGATTTGTGTGCGTGCGTGCGTGCGTGCGTGTCCGCGCGCGCGCGCACGTGCGTATGTGTATATGTGTGTGAGATACGCAACGTTCTTCATGGATTTGTTTCCGACGTTTCATGAATATTTCGTTAGTAGTTCATTTCTTCAGAATGAGGAGCGACCGAGATTGGCATTTAAAAACTAATTAAATATATATTAGGTCTAGTAATAAGTAATCCATTATTTTTTCAATAAAGGGATTTACTAATTTGTAGCTCGCGTTGTATAAGTCCGATCGGATTACGCTAGATGGCGTTAGAAAGATAAGATTTCGTACTAAAAAAACCTTGCAGACAGTTTTGTGATTGCTTGACTCAGTATTGTTTGAGCGCGCGTCAAAAATGGACACCAACAAAGAGAAATACGCTATATTTTACAGTTTTTCTTCGATAAAGGCGAAAACTCAAGCCAGGCGGCTAAATATGTGAATAGTGTTTATGGTCCTGATACTGTAAGAGCCAATCACGCGCAATTTTGGTTTCGTCGATTCAGTTCCGGTAATTTTGATGTCAAAGATGTACCACGCTCCGGGAGGCCAATTGTCGAAAATGTTGATAAAATAATGGAAATCGTCGAGTCCGACCGTCATGTAAGCACCGTTTCGATTGCCAAGGAGCTAAACATTGCACAAAAAACCGTTTGGAACCATTTAAATGAGGCTGGATTCAAAAAGAAGCTCGATGTGTGGGTGCCACACGAGTTAACGCAAAAAAAACCTCATGGATCAAATTTCCATCTGCGAATTGCTGCTGAATCGCAACAAAATCGATCCATTTCTGAAGCGGATGGTTACTGGTGATGAAAAGTGGGTCAATTACGACAACGTCAAGCGAAAACGATTGTGGTCGAATCGCGATGAGCCGGCACAAACGGTGGCCGAGCCAGGGTTGACGGTCAGGAAGATTTTGCTATATATTTGGTGGGATTGGCAGAGAATTATCTACCATCAGCTGCTCCCCTACGGCCAAACTCTTAATTCGGACCTGTACTGTTAACAATTGGACTGTCTGAAAGAAGCAATCGCCCAGAAGCGGCCAGCTTTGGACTCCAATAGGAGAGGAATTGTGTTCCATCAGGATAACGCCAGGCCACACTCATCGATAGTGACTCGCCAGAAGCTCTGGGAGCTTAGTTGGGAGGTTCTTTTGCATCCACCTTATAGTCCGGACCTGGCAACAAGTGATTACCACCTGTTCCTGTCCATGGCGAACTTTTTTGCTGGTGAAAAATTCGCCTCAAGAGAAGCTTGTGAAAATCGACTTTCCCAGTTTTTTGTCAATAAAAACGAGAATTTCTATAAGAGAGGCATAATGAAATTACCTTCGAAATGGCAACAAGTTATCTAACAAAACAGTGCATATTTGACCTAAATCGGATCATTGTAACTATGTTAAATAAAGCCTCCATTTGATACAAAAATAATGGATTACTTTTTACTAGACTTTATATATACATATATATATATATATATCAGGTGTAGAAGTATGAAACCGGAATTTCCCTATAGAAGGTGCTAGCCATCAGTTTAGGGACCGTAAGACCGCTTCTGCAGCGCCATCATCTCCCTCTAACAGCTGACGAAGATTTTCAACACATAACAACCCAAGTTCCATACACCGGTATATTTTTCTATAACCTTAAACATGTCGAGTTTTGTACCTACGAATTACGATTTGCGGACAGCATTGGTTTTTTGTTATCATTTAAAGAAAACTGCTGCAGAATCGCAACGAATGCTTGTCGAAGCTTACGGCGAACATGCTCTTAGTAAAACACAGTGTTTCGAGTGGTTGAAAAAATTCAAAAGTGGTGATTTTGACGTGAGAAACGAAGAGCGTGGGAAACCACCGAAAAAGTTCGCAGACAACGAATTGCAAGCCTTATTGGATGAAGATGATATTCAAACTCAACAAGAACTCGCGGATGAATTGAATGTGACGTAGAAAGCTGTCTCAATTCGTTTGAAAGCCATGGGAAAGATTCAGAAAGTGGGAAAATGTGTCCGGCATGAACTAAATGAAAGACAGCAAGAAAATCGAAAAACCACTTATGAAATGCTGCTCGACAGATACAAAAGGAAGTCCATCGTATCATGACAGGTGATGAAAAATGGATATATTTTGAGAATCCTAAGCGTCAGAAATCATGGGTGAATCCAGGCGAACCATAGACATCCACTGCAATCGCTTTGAAAAAAGACAATTCTCTGTGTTTGGTGGGATTAGAAGGGTGTAATCTATTATGAGCTGCTAAAACCTGGTAAAACCGTTAACACTGATCGCTACCAACAGCAAATGATCGATTTAAATCGAGCATTGCGTGAAAAACGACCGGAATATGGAAAAAGGTAACACAAAGTTATTTTGCTGCATGATAATGCCCCACCACACACAGCAAAACTGGTCAGAGAAACGATCGAGGCGTTCAGTTGGGAAATACTAAAGCATGCGGCTTATTCTTTAGACTTGGCTCCGATTATCATCTATTCGCATCAATGAGACACGTTCTCGCTGAACAACGCTTCAATTCGTATGAAAATGTACGAAAATGGCTCGATAGCTGGTTTGCTTCTAAAAAAAAAATGTTTCTTTGGCGTGGCATTCATAAACTGCCGGAGAGGTAAGAAAAATGTATAAATAGCAATGGACATTATTTTGAATAAAATATTTTTTATCATTTTCAAACAATAGATGTGTAATTTTTACAAAAAAATTTCGGTTTCATACTTCTACATTTTGTATACATATATACTGCATGGTATATATTTATACTACATGAGCTGAAAAGTCCCGGAATTTTTAATGAAAACAAGCGTTTTTTGGGCAAAGTTAAATTTATTTCTCAACATAGTTGCCTTCGAGTGCGATACACTTGGTATAGCGATTTTCCAACATTTCGATGCCCTTTCTGTAGTAGGAAATGTCCAAGCATTCGAAATACGCCTCGGTTTCTGCGATGACTTCCTCATTCAATGTGAATCCCTTTCCCTGGAGCCACCGCTTGAGGTTTGGGAACAGATAATAGTCGCTGGGGGCCAAATCTGGAGAATACGGCGTGTGAGCAACGAATTTGAATCGTAATTGGTCCAATTTGGCCATCGTGTTCAAGGACATGTGTGATGGTGCGTTACCGTGATGGTACAGAACTGTTTTCTTTGCCATATGGGGCCGTTTTTTCTTTATTCCGTTGTTCAGTTTGTCCAATAACGCTGCATAAAACTCTCCCGTTAATGTTCTTCCCTTCTACAGGTAATCGATGAAGATTATGCCATCCGCATCCCAAAAAACGGAGACCTAAACCTTCCCGGCCGAGCATTTGTCTTTTAGCCGTTTTGGTCGGCTTTCGTGGCTTTTCAGCCACTCTGCAGACTGTCTATTGGACTCAGGCGTATGGTAATGGATCCACTTTCATCCATCGTCACAAAACGTCGAAAAAGGTCCGCTCGATTACGCTGCAACAACGCCAAACCGGCCGTTGAATCATCAACGTCCTGCTGTTTTTGGTCGACGGTCAGCAAATGCGGCACCCATCGCGCAGATAGCTTTTTCATATCCAAAACATCGTGCAAAATGTATCCCACTCTTTCTTTTGAGATATCAACGCCCTCAGCTAACTCCCGCAACTTCACTTTATGATCACTCAAAACGATTCGATGCACTTGCTTTACGATTTCCGCATTCGTAGCCTCTTTTGGTCTTCCAGAGCGAGGTGCGTCTTCGGTGCTTGTGCGACCCATTTTAAATTTACTAAACCATCGATAAACTGTTGTTCTCGAAGAAGCAGATGTGGGATAACATTTCTTCAATCATTTCATTAAATGTTCAGGAGTTTTTTCCATCAAAAAACAATGTTTGATCAATATGCGATAATCCTGTTTTTCCATTTTTTTTACGAAGGCGAAAGTACCGACACTTAAACGACTGTAACTTGTAAACGAATGAACGAAATGTCATGAAACTTCATACATAAACTAGTGACAAATGAACCTCTCGAAATAAATCATGTTCATTTTCTAGTGGCGCCACCTACTGAAAAATCCCGGGACTTTTTATCCCATGTAGTATATATATATTTTAAATATGTTTTTGAAAAGTTACTTTATTCTACGTTGTTGAATTCAATATAAAGTAATCTTTAATTTCATCAACACACTCCTGATGGGAATGCCGCGTCATTTTGACCGATTGGCAGCTCGAACTAAAGTTTCTAAGAGATTTCATGAACAGTTAAGTGCCGATCGCCTTCGATGAGTTCTCGAACAGCTTCGGTGTTCTGTGCTGTGATGCTGGTGCAGGGACGGCGCAGCTGGGCAATGTTTTCAACACACTCTCGTCCTTTCTTTACACAACTACTTCACGCAAGCCCATGAAAGGGTTCTTTCTCTGAACTGTGGGAGTAAATGGCGCCGAATTTCAGCAGCATTTACATTTTCATTAACGAGAAACTTAATAATAATACGTTGTGCAACTGCGGGATGTATCTCTTCCTCGCTCATTGATTGCTGCTGAAAGTAAGAAACACGTGGCGCAACAACCACCTCCACCGTCCGAAACGTTGTAGACCCTTTACGCCGCCGACGGGCGCGCAATTTAAAAAGGCCAATTTATATTTGATCCACCCTCGTATATTTTTTCATATTTCCAATAGTTTAATATTATTACATTGTCTTATATATTTAAATACAGGTTTTCTTTTAAAAGTTTGTTTTAATTTTTATAAATGATTTTGGTCAAAAAAAAATTCACACAAATTATTCGACCAATTGTTTAGTTACTAAATTTATTTGTTCTATCATTCTGCAAAGTATCAGATTTCTTTCGAATTAACGCGCTGCTGAATGTCCTTTGTCAGTAACGTGCGATGTATGAACTTGTTTCCAATAGGTTTCCACGACCAGGGTTCCTAGTTTCTTCTGTAAAAAATCCCAAAAATGAATGTCCGACTAAATGTTGGTTCTTTAATCATTATTTCATTCTGAATACTTTTGAATAATATATTGGGTTGCCCAAAAAATAATTGCCGATTTTTTCATAGAAATAAAATACGTCTGTTCAAAAAGCATCGCGAATTTTGTGTTTTTTCAAAAATTATTTATTTATTCATGAATATCTATTTTGTCTCCTTCAAAGTAATCCCCATCAGATATTATACACTTGTGCCAACGTTCTTTCCAATCCTCGAAGCACTTCAAAAAATCATTTTTTGTGATCTTGTTCAGCTCCTCCTTCGATGCCGTCTTTATCTCCTCAATCGTAGCGTCGCGTCGTTCTTTCATGTGCCTCTTCAGTTTCGGGAACAAGAAAAAGTCACAGGGGGCCAGGTCTGGGGAATACGGTGACTGCGGCATCATTAGTGTGTTGTTTTTGGCCAAAAATTCGCGCACAAGCAACGATGTGTGAGCAGGGGCGTTGGTACGAATTTCGCGGCGACCCGTCTCATGCCCAAATCATTAATAAAAATCGAATGGCACTAGCCAATAGATATGTTTAGGTCCTCAGCAACTTCTCTAACGGTGATTCGACGATTGGCCAATACTATTTTCTTCACATCATAAATGTTTTCGTCTGTTGTTAACGTGCTCGGGCGTCCGGCACACTCTTCGTCGTTCACATCTTCTCGGCCCTCTGAGAACATTTTGTACCACCGATAAACGTTGCTTCGGTCCAAGGTAGCTTCACCATATGCCACAGTTAACATTCGGAATGCGTCCGCGCACTTAATTTTGTTAGATTTTTTGATCCATTTTTTGGAATAGGCAAAAATCGAAGATGAGCCAAAACACGTCCAAGCAAACCAGCTGTCAAAGATAAACTGATTATTCAAAATGGCCGAACTTTTCAGCATAAGTGGGGGACATGAGTATCAACATAACGCCACAAAAAAATCGAAAATCGAATATATGTAACCCGCGGAAATTCAAAATTCGCGATACTTTTTGAACAGACCTCGTACAATTTTTTTGTGCATAGAATGAACTTTAATCACTGACATATTTTTCATTTTGTTCGATGACCTTTTTCCATCTTTCTGGCAACTTCATAATTCCACGCTCGTAGAACTTCTGGTTTTTATCGGCAAAAAATTGATCCAAGTGCGATTTCACAGCTTCATCATCCTTAAAAGTTTTACCATCCAAGTAGTTCTGCAAGGATCGAAATAAATAATAATCTGACGGCGCAATGTCAGGACTATATGGTGGATGTAACATCAATTCCCAACCAAGCTCCATTAATTTTTGGCGCGTGACCAAAGATGTGTGTGACTTAGCGTTGTCCCGGTGGAAGATGACGCCCTTACGATTGACCAATTCTGGCCGTTTTTCTTTCGCTGCATTCAGTTTGTCCAGTTGCTGACAGTAGACATCCGTATTGATGGTTCGGTTCCTTGGAAGGAGCTCAAAAAATACCACACCCTTCCAATCCCATCAAATTAATAGCAAAATCTTCTTTTGGTGAATATCCGTTTTCGAGGTGGTTTGTGGTGGCTCATCACGTTTGGACCATGAACGTTTTCGCTTAATATTATCGTAAACAATCCATTTTTCATCACCAGTTATTATTCGCTTCAAAAAAGGATCGAATTCATTGCGTTTGAGATGAGAATCGCAAGCATTGATACGCTTTGTTAAATGAATTTTTTTCAATTTATGTGGTACCCAAATATCAAGCTTTTTAACGAATCCAAGACGTTTTATATGATCGTGGTTGGTTGATTTTGGTATTTTCAACTTCTCTCCAATCGCCCGCTCAGATATATAACGATCCAACTCAATTATGGCTTTGATGTGGTCATCGTCAGCTTGCAATGGCCGACCTGAACGTTGCTCATCTTTGAGTGAAAAATCTCCAGAACGGAACTTATCAAACCAATTGCGGCACTGTCTTTCTTTTAAGGCTTCCTCGCCATATATGTCACGTAACTTTTTAGCAGCCTGCGCTGCGTTTTTCCTTTGCGGAAATAAAAAAGTAAAATATGACGAAAATGCTCGTTATTGGACTCCATATTAAAACTGACGCCAAACTAACAATTTTTAACAAAAACAAGTGTAATTTGCTTCTAAGGTCAACTAAGAGTGACAGCTTACAAACGTTAAAAGAAAAAAATCATAACATTGACAGAAGACATTCAAACAGACGCTTAAAGCCATCTATTGGAGCCATCGGCAATTACTTTTCGGGCAACCCAATAAAATGTCATTTCAATCATTAGTTGATTAAGCCTATTGGGGATTGGCGAGGATCTGAAAGCTGTGTGTTTCCATCTTGTGGAAGAGGTGGCGCTGCAAATACTCAGTCAAGGAAGGGTTCCCGCGGCACTTGAGTGGAGGCCGCCTTCGAAGACTCTATTCCTCGGGCTGGCCAGATCTGTTAGTCTTGGATGCCACCAGCAGAGGAATTGAGGGACTGCCAAATAAGGAGTTCTTTCCCTGAGGGATAGGGGGCTAAACAACTCAAACATGGATGGATGTTCGAAAGAAGAATCCGCCGGGACTTTCGGAAGAGTTGCAACCGGCGGAAGGGAGATAGCGCCTCCCACTCTGGTCCTTAACGAGCGATGGGCGTGTGGCAGAGTTGCCAGCGAATACCGCCATTGAATTAGTTATCGCCGAAGATGATAGGGGTGATGCTAGTGCGTCTACATCTATGAGCCAGAGGGTTCCCGCAGAGAGAGAAGACCCGTGGTCGTAGTTGGTGAACGAGAGATTCTGGAGAGGGCGAGTCCGCACGTTCGGGCTCTTCCCGTTCCACTATCAGGAAGATTGGGACTGAGAAGTGGTGCTTCTGCCATCTGGGACAGCATACTCAGGCTGAATATTAGATGTACAAATGAATAATCCAAATTTTTCACCTAAATTTGATATTTTTTTTTTTAAGAAATTAAAACAAATTTTTCAATGTAACCGCCATTGCTTTTTATAAATTTAAGCCATTTTTCAAACAACTGATGAATTCCATCTCGGAAATATACTGTGCTTCTGGACACGATAAGTCGTCGAGTCATTTTCGGATCTCATCCACTGATTGGAAGTGACTATCGAACAAGGCCTGTTTCATCCACCAGAACAAGTGATAATTGGACGGAGCAATATCTAGTGAATACGCAAGGTGCTGCAAAATGTCCCAGTCGAGAATCACTATTGTGTCATTTGTCTTTGAAATAATGTGCGGCCTGGCATTGTTATGCAGCAATTTCACAGGACGTTCTCCTTTACCAGCATACGGCCGTTTCTGTTCCAATTCTTGATTTAAGCGGAGTAATTGGAGTTAGTAACAGTCCGCAGTAACAGTTTTATCCGTTTCAACAGCTCATAATAGAGAAAGCCATCGATATTCCACCAAATGCAGAGCAGAATTTTCTTTCCATAGTGATTGGACTTCGCGACCGATCTTGATATTCCGCCGGGATTTACCCATGACTTTCTGTGTTTTGGATTGTCATAGAACATTTACTTATTATCGCCTGTAATGATTTTCTATAAAAAAAAATTTCGACACTGCTTATTGAGAAGAAAAAAACACGCTGCCACATGTCGAGTTTAGTTGGTTTCAGTGAGTTTATGCGGTGAATCCATTTTTCTTCTTTTGGGATCTTACCCATCTTATGTAAGCGTTTGGAAATGTTTTGCTGCGCTACACCCAACTGCTCTGAAAACTCCTTTTGCGTTTGTGCCGAATTCTCAGTGAGCAGTTGTTCCAAATTATCGTTGTCACATTTTCGAGGGCTTCCTGGATGTTGTTTGTCAATCAGACTGAAATCAGTGCTTTTAAACCGTTTAAAGTAAAATGCGCACACATCGTACGACACAACACCTTTGTCGAGAAAAGAGCAAATTGATTTGCATGCTCTTGCAGCGTTTTTTCCTTGTAGGAATTCATAAAGAATGCAATGTCGGATATACACCTTATCTATTGCTATGTTTAACTCTGCTGAACTAAATACTTTTGAAAATTGTGTTGGGCCTTCCAGCAAACTAAATATCATTTTTAATAGCAGGCCAAAATCTATAAGAAATGATGTTTGATAAATTTTCATATGATTTTTTCGTTAAAAGATATAAGGTTGAAAGTTAAAAAAAAAATTTGTGTTATGTGGGAGGAAAAGTGTTAAGGAGAGTGACCAAGAGATCAGATAGAAGCTCCGGACAATCCTCCAAAATAAAGTTTTTCGCCGCGTGGAATCATAAAAGGTGGCAAGATGGGAGCTTCACCCTGACTGGAAGTTGAAATCAAATGCAGAATAGGAGGGAGACGGAGCCCTTTCGGGCAACCACCTCAAAATCTTATAGGATTATGGTAGATGCTCACTGAGCGAGAAATTTGGAAAATGTCAGAGCGGCGTCTGTTCCAAGAAGTGGAAAATGGGTGCTTCGCACCCAGCCGTCACGAGGACTTGGCAAGGACCCTCACCGCCTCCCAAAAAGGCTGGAGGAGGCGATGAGGGTTCTGGACTTAAGGAAATGATAGGAGGGGTCAAAGTTCCACCTGGGCAGGCCGGCTTTGTTGAATAAAGAGAAGGCGACCCCAGAGACAGAGGTCGCTGACCTAAAAAGGAACAGGCCTAGCTCCGCGAGGAACTGAAAAAATTGAATTCCCTCAGAGGGCGCTTGGCCTAGAGTTTGAAAATGCCCGCCTCTAGAAAGAAATTAAGGATTTGAAGAAAGAAGGAGTTTGTAGATCGACTCCCTTCTGCTTTCCATGGAAGTGGAACCCTTCTTCCGGCGATGGAGGCTCAGCCCTTGCTGACAGGGCTCCTAAGACGAAGGCTACGGAAAGTGGCGACACCCCCCCTCCCTTAACTTCTAGCCGCGGAAGATGAAGGGAGCTCCTCTCCCACTCTTTCTGGTTGCCGGCAGTTCAGTCAGTCATGGGGAGGATGACGTCCCGCACAAATATGAAGACCGTTAGAGGGTCTAATTCAAAGTCAAAGAAGGAAAGAATGAGACAGAGGGGATAGCTATTAGAAACAAATTTACGCGTCGTACGTTATTGAGTTTTGCGCGACTTGCGAGCCGCGCATAAGGAAAGACAAGGAGAATAGCGCTAGGCGGAGCAAGTTGAAAATCAGATTAAATGTGCAGATTTGGCTGAGCTATGGCTGACGTATGATCTGTCATTTTCCCTTCGGAGCCCACTACATTATAAGGGCAGCCTAATTAAGCAATTCGGAAACAGACTGTTTATAGGAGAAAGCAAGTCAACATTCGTCAATCTGAATCGAACCGGCGATCTCCATCGGAGCCGAAGATCTCGGAACTTGAAGGATTGCCAAGAGAAGACCTTGCCGATTCGAAATAATAAGTAAACATATATTTAAAGTAAATCACAATTAACCTTTTGATGCGTACGGCCTTTAAAAATGAAAAATTAAACAAATAAAAATAAATTAATTAATAATAAAATGGCACAAATAAATATAGGACCACCCGAAAATTCTTGAAAATTTCTGCTATCTATCACGTTTGCGACTAGTTTGCATGGCAGAGCATAGGCCGAGACTGATAGATGAGGGCTCGTTTGAAAAAAGGCGTTTTGTTCTTTCAAGTCCGGGTTTAGAATTGACAAATAGAGCAGGCGATATTGGATCGATGTTGCGTGATTGCGAAGATGGACAGATATAAACTTCATTTACACAACTTTATGTTGTTTTGTTTTCGGAAGAGAAACATCGCGGTGGAGATTATCCATAAAATTTGTAACGTTTATGAGGAAGATGTTATATAAAATTAATTTCATATTCGATGGTTCGTGCGATTTCAAATCGTGATTTCCAGATCAAAGATGCTCTACAGTCTGGAAGACTTCCCACGCCACTCGAGAATTGCTTGAAACAATCAGTCGATAAAAACTTTTATAGAAGTGTACTAGAATTTTTACAGGACCTTAATATTGCCAAGAGTACTCTCCATGACCATTTCAGACGTATAGGTTATGTGAGTCGCCTCAATATCTGGTTTCTTCACACATTGACGAAACGTAACTTCCACGTTCGTGTTAGCGAGTGCGACGCGCTCTAAAGAAAAAATTTCAAAGAGCCTTTTTTGAAGCAATTGATTATTGGCGACGGAAAGTGGGTAATGTAGTATGATAAGAAAATGACCATGGGGGAAGTCGATTGAACTTCCAGAAAGGAAGCAAAGAGGAAGCTGCACCCAAGGAGGTCATGTTTTCCATATGGTAGAATTGCAAAGGTTGTCCACTTGGACCTCTTTCCAGAGAATTCAAGATTGATTCTGACAATATTGTGACCAATATGTTGATCTGAAGAAAGCCTTCCGGGCATTGCAGCACTCCTTGAGGGATAAAGAATTCAATTCGTTGAAAGAGGTTAAAAACCACTTGACTACATTCTTCGAAGGAAAGCTCAAGTCAGTTTATGAGCACGGAATTTTTTCTTTGTTAAAAAGATGGCAAAAATAGATAGATATCAAAATGGACAAAACATCATGGCTCCATTGTTAGGGGAACAATGAAATAAAATATTCTTAAAATTTTTCGGATAGCTTAATATGGGGTGTGCTGTTAGAATACAAACAAAATTAAATTTTAAATTTTCTCTATATTAAAATTTAGCAGGTGCTATTTAGCGCTAAGGTAGACCAGGTATAATAGTAAGAAGACCACAATCTCGAAATGGCCAAATTTGTCAGATTATTCCCGGAATATAACCAAAGGGAAGCAATTATAAAAGCCTTCGCGTCGGGAAGACGCCTAGAGAAATAATGAAATTTTTCGGATACTTAACAGTATGATGTTGCCCACAGATATACGACTTCAGAGGAGTCCGAGGAGGGCTCTTCCATTCTTGCGAGGACGACCCAAGTAAGGAAGAAAGCGACAAGGATTCCGTAACAGCCGTCATGAAACTGCACTTCTTCCAGAAAGGAGAAACTATTATAAAGGAGGTTTATTTGGAAATACTGAGAACGGTGTTGAGAATGATGTCTAAAAGAGTCGTGAAAGCGTAAAATACGAGGGTGGATAAAATATAAACGAGCCGTTTTAAATTGCGCGCCGGTCGGCGGCATGAGGGGTCTGCAACGTTTTGGATAGTGGAAGGGGGTCTGTGGAATGCACAATAATAACGTTGGCGCGCCACGTGCTTCTTACTCTCAGCAGCAATCACGATGAGCAAGAAAGAGATACACCCCGCAGTTGCATAACGTGTTATTATTAAGTTTCTCGTCAACGAAAATGTAAATACTGGTAAAATTCGGCGCTGTTTACTACTACAGTTCGGGGAAAGAACTTTTTCATGGGCTCGGGTAAAGCAGTGGTGTGACGAATTTAAGAAAGGACGGAAGCGTGTTGAAAACATTTCTAACCCGCTCCGTCCCCGCACCAGCATCACAGCGCAGAATACCAAAGCTGTTCGAGAATTCATTGAAGGCGATCGGAATTTAACTGTTCTTGAAATCTCTCAGGAACTTCAGATCAGCTATGGAAGTGTGCAATCAATTATTTACAATGAGTTGGGATTTCGAAAAGTGTCGGCTTGTTGGGTTCCAAATTTGTTGAATGCAGAGCAAAAAGCCGTGCGGTTTGACATTTCTCGGAGGCTCCTAACGAGGTACGAGTCAGAAAGTGACGTTTCTTTGGAAAAAATCGTCAAGTGCGGTGAGACTTGGGTCCATCATTACACCCCTGAATCGAAGAGAGCCAATATGGAGTGACGGAAGTCTGGCGGGGGTGCACCGGTGAAAGCGAAGACGCGGTTGTCTGTAGGGAAGGTCTTGGCCAGTGTTCTGGTACTGTAAAGGCGTTCTGCTGGTCGATTTTCTTCAAGAAAGTCGAAACATTAATGCTGCCTATTATTGTGATCTTCTTAGCCAAATTCGAGCTGCCTATTGGTCAAAACGGCGCGGCATTCCGATCAGAAATGTGTTGCATCTCCATGACAACACCAGACCCCGCACCGCAGCAGTAACACAACAAAAATTGGCCCATATGCATTGAGCTGTTCTAGAACATCCACCCTACAGCCTAGACGTGTCACCATACGACTTCCATATGTTCGGGCCACTCAAAGAAGCCTTTGGTGGAAAGCGCTTCACAACGAACGAGGAGGTGAAGCAGTCGTGTGCAATTTGTTTGATACACGTCCGCGAACTTTTTACGATATCGGGATTAAAAAATTACCAGACCGTTGGAGGAAGTGTATAGATAAGATGGGGGATTATGTAGAAGAATAAGAAAAATGTGAATTAGAATTTATTTAAAAAAATATATGGTTTTTTTGCAAAAGGCTCGTTTATATTTTATCCACTCTTGTATAATAATTATTATATATAATATGAATAATAAATATATATATTACATGTATTAACCAATTCGAGACCGATTGCACACCGTGTGTGCAATGGATTTACATGGCTATAAAACTGGTTGCACACCGTGTGTGCAATGATAATGAAGAGCAATTATCACTTATTCTGAGTGAAGTGGTCGTCGAGATAAGATGTGTTTCGAATTAAAAATATCTGTTAAGTAAAGAAAAACAAAATTTGGCATTGGTTTTAAAAAACTTAATTTGAAAACACCGAGACAGAAAGTCGACAACACCAGAAACAAATGATCACTTACCTGAAATTTTACCAAGAAATAAAAATAGGAAAGTACAAAGAAAGATTTGCCGACAATGCTACAAAGAGGGTAAATATAGGCGTAGTAATTACTCTTGTCCAGCTTGTGTCGGTAATCCTGGATTATGTTTGGGAGACTGTTTCAAGCGCTATCATAAACCAACTAATGTATAATTACTTTATGATCAGTGTACTATTTTCTAAAAATGTATTTACAAATTATATTTTCTTTTTCATTACTGAGTTAAATTACTTTATTACCTTCAGACATTTTTCTAAAAATTTATTCTTCGTTTTACCAGGTGTAGAAGTATGAAACCGGAATTTTTTTATAAAAATTACACGTCTGTTGTTTGAAAATGATAAAAAATATTTTATTCAAAATAATGTCCATTGCTATTTATACATTTTTCTCACCTCTCCGGTAGTTTATGAATGTCACGCCAAAAAAACATTTCTTCTTTTGAAGCGAACCAGCTATCGAGCCATTTTCGTACATTTTCATACGAATAGAAGCGTTGTTCAGCGAGAGCGTGTCCCATTGATACGAATAGATGATAATCGGATGGAGCCAAGTCTGGAGAATAAGCCGCATGCGTTAGTATTTCTCAACTGAACGCCTCGATCGTTTCCCTGACCCGTTTAGCTGTGTATGATGGGGCATTATTATGGAACAAAATGACTTTGTGTTGCCTTTTTCCATATTCCGCTCGTTTTTCACGCAATGCTCAATTTAAATCGATCATTTGCCGTTGGTAGCGATCAGTGTTAACGGTTTCACCAGGTTTTAGCAGATCATAATAGATTACACCCTTCTGATCCCACCAAACACAGAGCATTGTCTTCTTTCCAAAGCGATTGCAGTGGATGTCGATGGTTCGCCTGTATTCACCCATGATTTCTGACGCTTAGGATTCTCAAAATATATCCATTTTTCATCACCTGTCATGATACGATGGACTTTCTTTTGTATCTGTCAAGCAGCATTTCACAAGTGGTTTTTCAATTTTCTTGCTGTCTTTCATTCAGTTCATGCGGAACCCATTTTCCCACTTTCTGAATCTTTCCCATGGCTTTCAAACGAATTGAGACAGCTTTCTACGTCACATTCAATTCATCCGCGAGTTCTTGTTGAGTTTGAGTATCATCTTCATCCAATAAGGCTTGCAATTCGTTGTCTGCAAACTTTTTCGGTGGTTTCCCACGCTTTTCGTTTCTCACGTCAAAATCACCACTTTCGAATTTTTTTAAGCCACTCGAAACACTGTGTTTTACCAAGAGCATGTTCACCGTAAGCTTCGACAAGCATTCGATGCGATTCTGCTGCAGTTTTCTTCAAATGATAACAAAAAACCAATGCTGTCCGCAAATCGTAGTTCGTAGGCACAAAACTCGACATGTTTAAGATTATAGAAAAATATACTGGTGTATGGAACGTAGGTTATTGTGTATTGAAAATCTTCGTCAACTGTTAGAGGGAGATGATGTCGCTGCAGAAGCGGTCTTACGGTCCCTAAACTGATGGCTAGCACCATCTATAGGGAAATTCCGGTTTCATACTTCTACACCTGGTACATAAGATTTCTCACCTCATGAGTGTGTACTATTTTTTGTCTAGTTGTTATTAAGTGAGCCAAACAGTTCTTTGCTTTAGATTTCATACAACCGAAACAACAATTAAAATTTTATTTATCTTTCCGCTTTTTGCGGTTGTGAAACGTTCACATTTGACCTTAGAAATATGAAACCGGAATTTCTCTATGGCCCTATAATCGCCTTTGCAGGGCACCGTTAAAAATTTAGATAAAACCCATGTTTGAGGTTGTTTCTGTCTTATCGGTTTTGGTACTTTGTATTTGTTTAATCACAATCTAAATGCTGAAAAGATTCTCGAAATCTATCAGTAAGTTAAAATCTGGTAAAATCTGGTAAGAAGTGATTTGAATCGGATAATAAATCATGGATATTGCAAAAGGACCCGAAACGCAGCAGACGCTTATACACTGCATGGAAAGTCGAAAATGATATTTAGACTTACGATTGGCCTGCGCAATCGCCTGATGCGAGTCCAATTGAAAATGCGTGATGCAACGATGTTTCCCTTCCGCGGTAGCAGGAATCTTCGCTTCCTCGTACGTGGCAACGGGCTAATCTCAGCTAACTCAGTTATCAAATTAATCGACAGCAATTATAACTTTATGACAACCGTAAGGATATTGGAGCTGCGGGGTTAGCCCATCGTCTTCCTCGACGCGCAGAGAAATTCGGGAAAGGAGTAGCGGGCTGTTGTAAGTATAACGATGAGACATGTCGATGACCATAAACAAAGGCCACGGCTCGAATTACCAAACGTTGCTTTGCGGAAATGCAACCCTGCATTCTGGCAAAGGAAATATTGAAATCAGGATGGTCATCGTTAACACTCGAATAACGCTGACACATCAAAACCGTCCCCTCTGATTAAGACATATGAAGAGGATAAAAGGGGACGTAATACCGACGCGACGGGCGACTCTAAACTCTCAACTCTCGGGAACTGACACGCTGTTAGTCGCACAAGCAATATTGTATCGGGTGGACAACGTAATAAAGACAAGTTCGTTTTTTCAACAAAAGATAATTTATTCTACACTGAGCATCACTTACTCCTCCCGCTCTAACGCGCTGTGAAGAGCACCCCACATTACCCGCCACGACTCGATTCGCGCAACACGTGTGATAATAACTTTGAGACAAACACTTGCTAACAGTTACGTCTTGCGTACTTCACAGATAATGAATTATTTTCTGCTCTTTTCTTACAAATTCTTGTTCTCTTGCATTGGGAAACAGACGCATTTGGCCAAGCGGCACCCGTAATAAAACTGTAATATGACTATACTATGAACATAGTCTAAGAAACGAACCGGATGTGAAAAGACATTGGTGCGTCATAAAACTTAGACCCAAAAGTTGTTTATGAGATCACTATAACGTACCACTGGATACATCTGATGTTTCCCAACACATCTGTTCTGCGAATAGTATAAAGTAAACACGCAGCGATTTCCCTCTCTTATTCACGTCCTGCGTACCCTTTTATGACTGCTAGCATTTTAAGGACTACGTCCAACCTCCACCCACTTTTCCTCCCGAAGAAAGATACGTTCAAACAAAACATATGTCCCTCTTTCTAATCTTAGAAGTGGCCAATTTCTGTGTCCTACGTCTGGAGAATTGTCATCACCTTCTTTTTAAAAACCTGTCACCATAAACTTCTACAAGCATTCGATGCGCTTCAGCTGTACTTTTCTTCCAATTAAAGCAGAAAACTAAAACCTCCCGCAAATGCTGCTTAGTTAACACAAAATTTGACATATTCAACACAGTAAAAAACAGGGGTTTTGTATGAAACTCAAAGCGATATAAACTGAATATTATTGACAGATGTCTAACCTCTCTGCAATCACCGAAATCGACTATTACTATGAAACATTCATAACAGCCAGAGCCATTTTTTAAAAACGGACCGAACTAATTTGTACTCCCAATAATTCTACATATAAAATGTCTATTCGAACATATGTCTTATGTGAGATACGGATAGGAAACAAACAATGACTTGAGAGAAAAAACGACTCGAACCTACGTATCGATGTGAGAAACATTGAAAACACTGTTCGTTACTGAATGTATATAATATTTTCAACTGGTGGCTGATGCGACAAATTAACGGTGGAATTGTATAAGATATACGATGATAGATATGTGTGAGTCATAATTTTTCTACAGTTTTATGTGTTAGCAATGCACTCAAAATGTTAGAGTGCACCGCTCCGGCTAGATCTGCCTAGCGCAGGGCACGGAATGCAGTGAAGGATCGGTGTCAGGAAAATAATTAGGAAATAGATTGCAATTATGGCAGTGGTTTATTTAGTCACTGAGACGAGACAGAATGGCAATCTGGTCCTTACAGTTTAAGGCATGAGGAGACGTCCTCCGGCTTGTCGAACAAACATGTTCAGAAATCATTTGAACGGCCTTTCTGGGCGCCCGCCAGTGACAAGATCTTCGCAGCGTTTGATGATCGGAATGGTCTTTTTCTTGTTATTGTCCGCCACGCTCAACCACCATTGTAGAACGCAACACGATGTCAATTCGATGATCACGACGTTCAAAATAAGAAATATAATTTAAGTTGATGACCGGAAGATCGCTCGTGAGGTAGTCGCGAAGACGTGGATAATATATCGCGATGATTCGAGATAGTGAATCTTGATTTCTCGCACGGACAGTAGTTGTGAGCGTAGCGAGCCGAGAAAAACGAATAATTAGAATCGACTAAATTGCTCTAACTTCTTTGTGCTCACTTTTGATCTGTCGTGCCGAAAGCACCAAGTTTTATAAGGTTATTCGTGCCAAGCGGAACGAGTTTATTAGTTATCCTTCGATCGGATGAAGCATTAGACAATGTCCAAATATGGTAATGTTTGCGATCTAAATCGACGAGTCTTTAATCTTATTATTGAGATTTTTATCATTAGGCTTTTTTTATAATAAACACAATACATGTCGAGTGTTTATCCGCTTTTATATCGCGGGTCTCCTTTTGTTATCGGTTGTCAATCCTATGTTATTCTGTCGAGAAAGCAACTCGATTCTCGCATCATGCTCGCATCATGCTCGCTTCACGTGTTATGAGCATGATAAATTTAACTCTTTCTATTTAGCTAATGGAAATTAGAATTTTGAACATTATGATTTTGACATTCATAATCCGAAATATATATTGTTTTAATTTTTTTCTCTTAGCCTAATAATTCAACTTTCAAACAGTATCGGGTAGCACATATTCTGGGGAGGAGATATGCTTTAACATCCACATCATATAAATATCAAGAAATCGGAATCAACGCAGGGCCTGTCTCGTTTGTAGGAATTGCCCTTTGTGACAATCGCGGCAATCATCTGATATTACCTGTTTCAGTGTGGATCACGTTGATTCAAAAACATGCAGACATCGAGCGGTATATGCAGTCAATGGAAACTTACTCTTCACCGATATGGATTCGAGAACTAGCGCTGGAGTTTTGTTAGTTGCATGGTGATAAAATAATGAACTTTTTCTGTTAAATAAGTCTAAGTATTTAATATCGGAAAAAATGA
Organism: Dinoponera quadriceps; assembly: GCF_001313825.1. Taxonomy (NCBI): domain Eukaryota; kingdom Metazoa; phylum Arthropoda; class Insecta; order Hymenoptera; family Formicidae; genus Dinoponera; species Dinoponera quadriceps. Next base: position 38,110 of record NW_014555097.1, on the reverse strand, counting down.
ATATATTATTTTATCTTGAGCATTGCATCAATCTATTCGTGGCCATGTGAAAATACGAATCTTGCTGATATGAAATTTAAAAAATTTGTCTTCTTGCAACAGAATAGTATCATCGATATATGTTACTAGTTTTAATATCTCGAATTGTGTTACGCCGCTAAAACCATACGCGAAAGCAACGATTTCGACAGCGAGTTTCTTGTCGTATGCAAACTGTTGGCATGTGCTTTGAAAGACATTGTGCACGATGCTATTGCAAATTAATTCAATTTGGTAAAAATAAACTTTTATAATTTAAAAAAAGAATATTTCACTTATACTGACATTTCCTCCCAATCATATACGAGGGTTGATCCAGAAATAAGGTTCCCATCAATTTTACAAATAGACAACATTGTTTATTCTTATAGAAATTTACATCGTTGGAAAGATGAAACTTTGCTCTATTTTTCTACATAATCGCCATCTTTTTCTTCGCATTTTTGTAGACGGTGCTCCAATTTCTGTATCCCAATGTCGTAGAACTCCGCCGCCAATCCATTGAGGAAGCATACGTTATTTATTTCAAACAATTTAATTAGATTCTACAGTCACTATTGTCAAGTAACAGATGTATCGTTACGCAGATTGTTCTTCCAATTTTAAACGAAAAAAGAATCTCTTCAGAGATCAGCCTTGAAGGCTCCGCGCTTTATCAGCGTGCAAGCGCTTAGCGCGGTAGATGCATCGGTCGTGGCGTGTGACACTACGCGCGAAGACCGAGGACCCGCGTCAACTTACCATCTATAGAAAAGTTCATAATTCTTCTCTTTTTGCTACTGAATTAAAACTTTGAATTGATTCGGTAACTCCTAACCTTCTGAACTTATTGTACTACCGATCATGCTCGATGTACTACCGATCATATGAAATGATTTTATATTGGGTAATTAAGTATGAAATGTCCGATTACCTCATGTATCAAGTTTGATACCCGATATCTCGGATATTTCACTCTGACAGTTTTTTGTTTTTTTTTTTATTATGAAGGTACGTCATCAGCTTTTCAGACGCACGTTTTGGTTTGTGATTATCTACGTTTTGGTTTGTGGAATTGCATTTGCAGATTAAATTTTGTGAACTTTGGATTAGTAAAAACTTCGCGTAATTTTCGAATATGAGTTCCGTCTTGGAACTAGTGCAGCGCAGACAACTCGAAGGGTCAACGAAGTGTTTGGCAAGGATGTGGCTAACTCACAGTACGTCGATGGTTTGAGAAATTCTGATCTGGCGATTTTGATCTTCAAAATGAACCACGTAAGCGACCTGAGAGCAAGATGGATAATGATGAGCTGAAAGCTGCAATGGAAGCAGATACAATTCAAACTACGCGTGAATTAGCAGTAAGGTTTGACGTTACTATTCCAACAATATTAAACGATTTGAAACAAATTAGTAAGGTTAAGAAGATGGATAGATGGATTCCGCACAAATTAAAAGAGCGTCAGAAGAAAAATCGTTTTGAAGCTTGGCTATCTTTGCTGTCGCGACATAAAGGCGAACCATTTTTACATGTGATGTTACGTGTGATGAAAAATAGATACTTTTTGACAATCGCAAGTGATTGGCACAATGGTTGGATAAAGATGAAACGCCAAAACATACCCCGAAACTGAATATTCACCATAAAAAGCTAGTGGTGTCTGTTTGGTGGTCCAGCACTAGTGTTTTCCACTACAGCTTTATGAGACTTGGTCAGTCAATTACGGCGGATGTCTGCTGTAACCAATTAGACGAAATTATGAGGGAACTTGGGATTAAGCAGCCGAAATTGGTGAATACAGACGGGCCAATCTTCTTGCAGGACAATGTTCCATCTCATGTCGCACAAATAATGTTGCTCAAACTACAGGAGCTGGGCTTGGGAACTCTCTGTCACCTACTGTATTCTCCAGACCTTGCACTAACTGACTACCATTTCTTCCAGGCATTGGACCACTTCTTGCAAGGAAAAATATTTAATTCCCACAAGCTGTAAAAAACGCCTTTCGCGATTTTATCACCACTCGCTCTCCAGGCTTCTTTGCTGCCGGCATTAACAAGCTACCGTTAAGATGGCAAAACTGTATCGATAGTTTAAGCGCATACTTTGATTAATTATACTACCTCTTACTTGAAATATAATAAACTAAACTTTTAGTTCGAAATCGGACATTTCATACTTAATGACCTAATATTATGCTATTTTCTCATATATGCAATTTAGATAAGCTAAAATTTTCCGTTCTGTGAGAACGGATGTGCCTGATCCGTCTCTCACCGGATCTCAGGAACCTATGAACATCATGGAATACCAAGTCCGTTGGTCTTCCCATTAAAAACGCTGACCATCGACACTATGAAAGATAGAGGGAGATAGAAACGTGCTTATAAGTAAGCATTTCGTCTTCGTTGCAGTCAGTCTTGTCAGTCTTTTCCCAGGTCTTCGTCGAGAGCAAAAAATTTCCATTGCTAAATTTGTGTTGTATCGAGTCGGTACTTGCTCTCGACGGTTGTCTCAACTCTTTTATTTCAAACTCCTACTTGAGAATCGAATTCATCGAACATAAATTTATCAGCAAGTGACATATATTTTGCGAATCGCCTACCTTATGGGGTAAGAAATTTCTTTCTGCTACCAACCTGAGTTGCCTCAGCCAGGCCGCCTGTCTCCTTCTTTCCCTAAGACGACGTACACCTATCAACTCGTTACTCTGACCGACATAAAGTGTAAGTCTCTCTTTAAAGTCGGTATTAATAATCGATGTTGTAACGAAGCACCCGAGAGCCTTCGTTACGACTACCCTGAAGGGCGCATAGCACCGCGTTCTGACGCTCCCCGACCAGCCGGAAGCAGTGCTGCCAGGACGTCGCTAGGCGGCGCAGAGGCAGCCCCATTCTCTCGAAAACCACTCTGCTACAAAGATAGCACCACCAAAGCGCCTTTAGGCGGCGCACGCCCGACCCTACTCGCTCGCCGGCGAGATGGGGGCCAACGAGCTATATAAAGCCTCCACGGAGCGCCGAGAAGTAACTCGTTCTCCGGCGAGCTCTAGCGATTAAGCCACACGGAGACCACCCGGCGGGCGACCAGTAGTGGAAGCCAGCTCCATCAAAGATGTCAGGGAAGCCGATATCGGTGTTCATCTCCAACGTTCCAGCAAGGGAACCGACCAGCCGGTATCGGTGGTCCTCCCCGCCGAAGAGGCCAGGGCAGTCGGTATCGGTACTCGTCTCCACCGTACACCCGCCGTTCTCACGGCGTACCCAGGAGGTCATGGTCGCATCACCATCCTCCCGAAGGGTTGGAATATCGCACCTCCGCCAGGTGGCGCCAGGGGTAAACCTCCGTCTCTCCGACCCGACGTCTCGGTTCCAGCAGGGCCGACTCCGGTTGTCACCGGAGGGAACCGACCAGGGGATCGTCGCCGACTAACTCGGACGACCTATCCGACCGCACTAACGGAAGCAACCTCGAAGAAACTCTCCAGCGACCGGACTCCGAGACCAAACACCCGGGACGTTGTCGACGCACCGACCAGGCGCAGACACGACCGCGGGACCGAGGAGCACCCGGAAGTTCATAGCCCTGAGACCACCGTCTCCGTCGCCTACCCGACCCTTGTATATAATCCCGCCAAACGGCATTTGTACATAAACTGTAAATAGCCTCGTAGAATAATAAGAACGTCCGACGTCCCGACGCAAAGCTGCTTGTCTCTCTCTCACTCCCTCACCTCTCTTCCCAAACTTTGGGCGTCGGCGAACCACATCCCGGCTAAATGGGGGTCCACCAAAGACCGTACCGTTACAATGTCAGTAGGTAAATACGGTGCGACAAAAAAACAAAATGCAATCTCGAATGAAAATCTGTCTAAGTTTCCATCGCGGGCCTAATATATCGCATTTTTGTTTATTTTTGATTGGTTATTGTCTTTGCTTAAGTTAATTTAATTTTTCCTTAAACTCATCCCATTGATCCCAAAAACCTTGAATACCTTTTCCACAACCTTCCCTCTCGGTTTACCTAGCTGCTTAGTGCGGTAGAGCCATTCCCGCCACACGTTTCGCGGACCACTCGGAACATGAAAATATGTTTCAGTATAGTCCGCGGGAAAACGTGTTCAAAACGAACTCGATTTTTAATTCCTCTAGATCAAAAGGTCCTCTTAAAAATCTAAAAGTGATCGCTGTCTTGATGTCGCTTTTCGCGTTGTTAAATCGAAACGTATGACCAAGTTAACTTTTTCACGCTATAATCAAGTTAACTTTTTCACGCTTTTCGTATCGCTCAGCCAACTCCGCTCACTTCACTTTCCAAAGCTGCGTGAATCTCGAAGAATTTAGTTTGGCTGCACAGATGTTATGCACATGCTGGTACCATTGTTTGTCAAGTGGTATGGTATCAATTTACTTACAATTGTGCAATACTGGTTGCAATGGATATAAATAAACAATTTACTATTTTTTTAAGATATCATGTACAAAACTTTTCATCTGTATTTAATAAATATATTGAATTTTTAATGAAATGTGTCTAACAACATGTGTGTAACAACGTTAACCAGGGTTATTATCGGAGTGTTGCGGATCAAGCGAGTTTCGCTGCAGCGAAGCTTCCAGAGCACCGGGTTGCCGCACGCCAAGCGCGCCAGGTACGGCTGTCTCGCCGCCGAGTGCGAGGCAATCTCGCGCGTGGATCCGCGCCGCCATAACTCGCTGGTATGTTGCGGGGCAGCGTGCTGTCCGAGCGGTGCTCCCGCGAGTGAGTCCCCTCACGACAGAGCGCTCCGCAGAAGCGAAACGACAGATCCTTTTCGTTTCCCACAACACCTGGGTTGACTGAGCGGTGATCCTACTTCTCATGCAGCTTTTGATGCTGTTATTTTTGGTCTGTGCGGTCATCTTTGCTATTGATATAATAATCTCGTGTGCCACGGTTTTCCTTACTGGGGAACTTTGTTCTGAGCTTCGTGGTTTTATGTGCCACAAGTTTTTCTGTCAAAGTAAATTCACGGAGATCTTCCGCCGGATAATTAATCGTTAATATATATCGGTAATTAAACCGCCGATTAATCAGATATCAAATATGGCTCGATAAGAGCGATTGTCCGCGCACGGTATCGCAAACGGGAACAGTAGACATACCGTCTCCCTGCACCTTGCGCGCTTCCAAGTACCACTTACCCGAGGTGTAGACGTTAAGGGGCATCTACACTTGCGCTTATAACACACTTACTAAGTCCGAAAAAGGACTTAATCCACAGAGCAGAGTTAGTGTTTCCTCAGCGCCGTGTAGGGGAATCATATTAGATTTTCACTTTGAAAAAATTCTCCTATCAATGATTCCTTTTGCAACGTGTTTGGGAAAGTGTGTAGAATAACATATCAAAATGTCTCCGCGAGAAAGTGGGTGCTAAATTTTTTATTTAACAATTTATATGCAAAAATGCAGTTTTTCGCTAATAACTTTTTAAATTTAATTTTTATCAAAAAATTAATAGCGCCATTCGAAAGAACGGAAAATTTTACAAAAGATATATGTAACTTTTTTTTTTCAATATAAATGAAGCGACCAGTAATTTATTAATTAACGCTTCTATTCGTGCTGCGCATGTCACTTGCAACGCTGGAAGAAGGCGTCCGCGAGCGCATGCACCGTACAAAATTAGCTGTAACTTTTAATTGACAAAATCAAACGACATGAAACCAATTGGATATTAGAAAGGAACATTTTTCTAACATGTTATGCGTGTTTAAATTTTTTTACATATTTAAAAAATTTTTAACATCAGCTGGAAGTTTCGTATTGCACGAATTATCGATTATTTCGTAAAATTCGATGATACTCGAATAAAATAGAAAAAAAACAAGTAATGAGATTCTATATTTAAAGGGATTACCTAAGATATGTTTATCATCAAAAAAATTAGAAAAATTTATTTTACAAAAATAAGGCCCTTAAAGTTAGTCGATTTACAAAAATTGCATTTTTTCATATTAAATTCTTAACTTTGATCGTAAATAATAAAGTCTTGGAAAATGATATCGACATTGTATAAATGATCAATTTAAAGCTTATGATGTGTACTTTAAGGAAAAAAAATTATTTTTATAATTACAATTTTTTTACTTAAAAAAAAAAAGAAAAAGAAATTCTTTTCACGTAAAAAGTCTGAAAAATGCAGTACAAAGAAATTGCTGTAAATGAAAAACAAAAATTTTTTTAACACTCTGACCACATGGAGGTAGTAACTGACATATAAATCTTGAAGGATAAGCCTAATAATAATTTTTTTTCGATGTAAAAACAATCGGGAATCAAAAAAGGTAAAAACAGCNTATATGACATTTTCATCCGCCATTTTGATTCCGCCAGTTTGAATTTCTGACATTTGATATCAGATTCGTAATCAGCATACTTGAAAACCCCGACGAACTCATTTTCATAATTTTTCATCGATTTATATTCAAGATGTTCAATTTCACAACTAATTTGGCGTTTAATTGTTGTTATTAAATAAATAAACAATTAGCACCCATTTTCAAGGGGAGACATTTTTTATTTACAGTATGTAGAAGCGAATGCAAAAGGTTTCATCAAAAAATATGGATCGCGGAATTATTTCGAAGTTTAGGCCTTATTTAGTCTAATATGACTCCCCTAGTGTATGCACCAAAGGGTCCGGAATGACTATTAGGGTGACCGAATGTCACTAGGAGTGCAGTTCCATTCCGCTCGATGGGGCGGGGGAACCCGGTGGTTCGCCGCCTTTCTAAAAGGCTTCTCAAGCCCTTCGCGTGTGGGCGAAGCGTCTACCAAGCGCCTTGTATATATCGCGTTTTTAAGTTAGTTTTCATAACATAGTGTCGCGCGCGTAAGGATTAAATGAAATATGTCGACGTGTTCGAGGACACTAGAATCGCCAGCCACTTCAGCCATCTCGCGGATCATTTCATCGCGTTCGGGATCGAAGGACAGCAGATAAGCCTTTCGAAGCTCACTTTCACAGGCACGCTCGTGGCCTCTGAACATCCTCATGTGCGTTCGTAACCCGGATGGTTCTCACGTGGCGTGTAAACACATGAGCGTATCATCGCGACGACTCTCTACCAATTCATACAAATAACCGCGTTGGTTTCGTCACCCGTGCTGAGTGTTCAAAACACAGGGTTATTACTTTGAAATTGGAATAATCCTGGTCAAATTTCATTTTTCGCTTTTTTCATTTGTTTCTATGGTGTATATTTTTATGGAATTTCTTGCATTATTATATATTGTAATAAATACTTATAAGTATCCATTATATTAAGTAGATACTGAATCCGACATTTCTTACGAGTTTTATGAGTTTCCCCTTAGATGACTGCAATTATTCCGTCTTATTCTACATGTTTATATTAACCAAATATATCATTTGATAGTAATTTAAAGGATCTTAATACTTATAAGTATCCATTATATTAAGTAGATACTGAATCCGACATTTCTTACGAGTTTTATGAGAGTTTCCCTTAGATGACTGCAATTATCCTGTCTTATTCTACATGTTTATATTAACCAAATATATCATTTGATAGTAATTTAAAGGATCTTAGTCCTGTTTTTTATAACACTACGACTTCGGTACATCGGCTCTTATTGGCTATTAATTTAAATTCATTTTATTTGAATATTATTCACGATTATGATCTTGACAACAAATATTAAAGTCAAGGTAATGGAAAGGGCGATCTCTTTCGGAAATTTTACCTATTTTCTTATTATACATATTTTATATGATAATACTTACTTGTGCTACCAAGATTTCACCTACAACACAATACAGACACATGTGGCCGCAAATGTTCAACGCGACAGAAACGAGATATATAAAACGCATCATCGACATTTCCTTGCCTTCTGCCAATACCTACATTAGTACAGTTATTACAGCAATATCATTATATAAACATGCGTATTTATAGACATAAAAAAATAAACAGTATAAACTTACTGAGACGATTAAAAACCCATATAAACAGAATAGAATGCCAAAATAAATTAATATTGCGAGTAGTAATAGGACAAATGTGCTTTCAACAATATCGAAATACCTGAAAGAAGAAAGTTGATGATAATTGAAATCTATCAAGTATCTAGAACGCAGACAGAATTTAAAGATGTAATAATGATGAAATCTAATACAAAATTTCAAAAATTGACACGAAACTTGATTAGTCGTATATGATCCTTAACAATGAAAGTAAGACCACTATTAAAAGTTTTATGCCTCATGTTCATCAACCGTTCTCTAAGATTTTCCATCTGACCGCATAAATGAAATACCAATAATCCAAGTAAGTTATCAACACCGCTGTAAGATGCACCAGCTACTAAGACCATGAGGCTCTGTGCTATAAATGTAACTTCAAAGTACGGACTTTGATCTTTGTTGAACAAATAGTAAGTTTGCAATGGCAAAACTTTGTCTGGATCAGTGACATTTGTGATATATCTCATTGATTTCCCAAAACAAGGTAAAATCGCTAGTAGAAAGAAGCCTACGATCATGAGAACATATCCGAACATAATGATGGCGCGAGCATTCTGCGCGTGTTTCATCATAACACGCAACTCTTTGTCGTTTTTGGTTTTTAACCAATCGTTAGCGATCATTTTTAAAACCAATGTAAGATCTTAAACAAAGTAACAAAATTGTATTAATTAATTTACAGGACGTAAAATGTATACAGTGTCCTAGTTCTAACGATTTTAATTGATTAGACAAGTTTTTCATCTCAAATGGGGACAAATCCTAACATACAGTAACGCTCTAAAGTATTTTGACAAAGACAACAATTGGATTAAATAAATATAAATATTGAGTTAATTAAATATAAATAAAAAATATATATATTTGAACTATCTTTTATAATTCTTTGGTAAAAACTTGAATTGTCTACACATTTGTTTCAAAAGAACTTATAGGGTACGGCAGCGTAACTTCCTTATTTGAAATACCCACCTTTAAAAAACTAACGGTCGTAGAGGGGCGCTAGTGGTCTCATTTGAGAGAGGGAATCCTAAAGTTTTGTTCACCCCTCGGTCAGTCGTCATCATGCGTTGGAACAGTGAGGAGCGCGCGTTTGCTGTAGAAGCGTACTTTGATGACTCTGTACAGTGATGAAGCTCATTTTCACTTGAGTGGGTGCGTCAACAAACAGAATATGCGCTATTGGGCTGCGAACAATCATCGAGAACTCCATCAGAGGCCTTTGCGTTCGCCAATAGTAACTGTTTGGTGTGTGATTTCATCAGTTGGAATCGTTGGTCCATGGTTTTTTTAAGAAAATTAGGTCACAGTAACAGTCAATTCAGACCGTTACGTGAGCATGCTCGATGATTTTTTTTTTCACGACTTGATGAAATGGATTTAGGGAACATATGGTTCCAACAAGACTGAGCAACAGTTCATACTTCAAGAGCATCGATGGCCGTTTTGAGGAACCACTTCTCAGGGCGACTCATCTCCCTGAGGGGTGATTTGGAATGGCCAGTTCGCTTCCCCGATTTGACCCCTTGCGATTTTTTCTTGTAGGGTTTTTTGAAATCCCGCGTTTACGCCAACCGTCCAAAGACCCTAGAAGACTTGAAGGCCAACATTCGGGAAGCAACGGCCAACATACCCGTCGCTACGCTTGAAAGAGTAATGACAAATGCCAGAATTCGGTTTACCCAGTCTATAGACAATGAGGGGCGTCACCTTTCGGATATGATTTTCAAAATTATGTAAGATAAAACTTTAGATGTCTACTTACATTATGCAAAAAAAATAAAAAAATATGTGCCTCATAAAATGCATTTTATTGAATTTTGAAAAAAGGAAATTACGTTGCCGCACCCTGTACATTTAAATAACAAATTTAAACACAACAAGAAATGAAGAACAGAATGACTGATCAAAAGTATTTTGACACTGAAATTAAATGAAAATTTTTAGCACTTAACCTCTTGACATACAATGACGTCTGGGAGACGTCATTCATTTCATGTACCATTGTAGACTTTGACGTCTCCGAGACGTTAAGAACTGTCTCCGGTGACGCCGTGCAGTATATTATTAGATTATTCAATTATTTCACTTGTGATTATTGAATTTCACAAGTTTGCACATAACTGTTCATGGAAGAAAATTAAATAGTATTTTTCGGACGCATCAAATTCCGTTTTATTTGTAATGTCAAGAGGTTAAGCATTATCTTGATCAGTAAATAAATAAATATTTAGTAGCATATCCACTAGCCTTTATAACAGCAGTACAATGAGCCGGCAGTGAACCGAATAACTTTTGTAATCATTTCAAAGGGATTTTTTCTTATTCCTTTTTAAAAGCTTGAAATAAAGCCTCCATATTCGAATAATTTCTGCAACTTACTCTGCGATCTAACTCTTCCAATAGATGCTCAATTGAGTTTAGATCGGCACTTTGTCTTGACCATTCAAGAACCCTGACTTTTTCATGTTTCATGAAATTGGTTATTATTTGGAATTATGCTTTGGGTCGTTATCGTGCTGAATGTACCATCCAAGTAACATGTTCTCTTTAGCATAGGGCAGCATTTGCGTCTTTAACATGTTCTCATATATAAATCGACCCATATTCCCTTCAATTTGAATTAAAATTCCAACTCCATGGCATGAAAAATAGCCACAAACAATAACATTACCGCCTAATGTTTGACGGTAGGTATCGAACGTCATATATTTTATTGACAGTACGTCGAACATATTTAATTCTATTCAATGATATTATTGATTTCAATGATATTTGAAATTAAATTTATTTTCATCACTCCATAAAATATTAAACCATTCAGAACTCGTCCACAGTTTATACCGTTGCAAATGCAAGTGATAACTTTTTATTCTTTACAGATATGAGAAGCTTACGTTGATTGTCGTCCACATAGTCAATAAGATATTAGACGTTGTTTGATATTTAAAACATGAAGATCCATATCGTAATTTTCAATCAGTTCGTTTTTTATTGTTAATGCCAAATAACAAACATCTCCAACGGAGAGACTTTTTATTTTGAGATCAATCATGTAAGTGGTTTCTTTTGGACGACCACTTCGTGGTTTACTTTCGACAGTTTTTCATACTCTGAACACTTTATTCTATACACAGACAAACAGCTGAGATTTTTTTAAAATACCTGTAACTTCTACTTGTGTCCTTCGTTCCTTTAGCGCAGTTATAATTGTTTTCTTAAAGTCATTGAAATACTCCTTATGCTTCGGCATATTAGGAGGACCACAATTAATTAATATAATCACAAATCAAATAATATTACAACGCTTTGAAATGTTCGAAACTTAATAACTTGTCAAAATACTTTTGAGGTGAATATATGAAATGTTTGTCCATCGTAACGTATTATAACCGAACAAGTTGAGACTTGTTAACATATAATAGCAATCACACTATACTCAACAATAGTAAAAACATTTTCTTACATAGTATTATGTAAGGCGTAATAATAAAAAAACTTCTTGCTGTCAAAGTACTTTTGAGCGCTACTGTAGAACGTTGGAGCTATAATAGATTTTAATTTTCATACATATACGTTTCAAGTGGACAAATTAATGGGCTAAAAGTTTGCGCGTTTAGACATGATTCAATATATAGAGTCTGTCAAAAGGAACGGTTAATTATTCCAAAAAATATTGATTTTTAAAAAAATGTTTGCGTCAAAAACTGTAGGGTTTAAAAACTCAAGAGACACTGATAATTATTTGGTCTTAGAATGACCTCGAAAAGTATTATTAACGTCAACATAAAAATTTTAAGTAGAACTCCCTACTTTTTGTTACATATTCTTATAGCTGACGTTAAAACGTTTCCAAAACACTCATTATGTACTGTTTTTCCTTTAAGAGCTTTACGAATTATGGAACTTGAAAGTTGCAATACCGCCGGCATTAGCATTACCCAAGATATATTACGTGGAGGTTGCAAGGTCTGATTTACATCTCTTGTGTGTGTGTGTGTGTGTGTGTGTGTGTATGTGTGTGCACGCGCTTATTATCGCGGACGCAAACTCGCATCTAACGACTCGAGTACAGGAGAGCTTGGAGTCAGTAGAGGTGAGAGGGTTTAGAATTATTAAATACTATGAGAGTGACTCACCATGTGGTCTTAATTTCTGTTGACACACACACACACACACACGCGCGCGCGCGCGTGTGCAGGCAGATACACTCACACAAGAGGTGTAAATCCAGCCGTATAACCTCCACGTAGTACACTTTGGGTAATGTTAATGTCGGCGGTATTGCAACTTTAAGGCCCATAACTCAAAAAGTTTTTATAGAAGAAAAGTGCAAGCAGTGCTTCGGAAACGTCAGTTATAAGAATATGTAACGAAAAATAGGGTTCCATTTAAGATTTTTATGTTGACCTTAATAACTTTTTTAAGGTCATTCTAAAGTCAAACAATTATCAGTATCTGATAATTTTTATTATACCCTATAATTTTTGTTCTAAACATTTTTTTAAATCATTATTTTTTGAAATAATTAACTGTTCCAGAACTTTTGGCAGACTCTGTATAGTAGTAGTAAAGGTGCTACCACTTTTCATACCCTAACTCCTTGTAATAGTAACAATAAATTTTTCTGTTACAAGTCACTGGTGATCCAATCGTTCTTAAATATACATATTATGGTTAATTGAAAAGTTTCCGGCCTGATAAAGAAAACAATATTTTTAGACAAATAAAATTGATTTTTCAACATAATTTTCTTTTAATTCAATACATTTATTTTAGCACTCAGATCTGTTATACTTTTGATAAAATATGATTTGCCAATAACAGAAAAATAGTAAATTACAGTATTTATTACAGCTAAATTTAATGAAAATTATTTCCCAGATAGCAATTTTTTCAAATTTGGGGGCAAGGGAAAAGGTTACAGAAAAACAAATTCAAAGAATACGATGGATGAAGAATCAATTCGAACTTTAATTTGTGCAATTTTGCCATCGCGCAGTTAATTGGTAAGTTGATGCGTTGGATAAGTGGAACAGAATTTTCTCTTGCGGACGTTTCATCTTTGTTTCGGAGTTTAAACGTTGTGATAAGCCAGTATAATATTCGCTATTTATTGTTTCTTCTTTTTCCCAAGGAATCGATGTGAATTATGTGGAAATCTGAAGAAACTGTCGCCGTCACCTTTCCAGCTGATCTAACTGCTTTTACCTTTTTCGGAATAAGTTCACTCTTTGAACACCACTGTTTTTACTGTATGCATTATCGTAGTTGTGTAATAGTGAACTCTAATTTCATCATAGTTACAAAACGTTGCAAAAATCATTTTCATTGTGCTTAAAATGCTTAAGATACGATTCCGAAATGTGCAGTCTAACACATTTTAATCCACTGTCAGCAAACGCGGCATCTATTACGCACTCAACTTCATCAAATCTAAATTTTCGCGTAGGATGATGTGCGAACGTTCAATTGAAATGCCAGCAGGCTCAACAATCTCGTTCAGAATCTATTGGCAAAAGTAGATCAGGTGAGCCAAATCAATCTTTACGTTAGTTGTTTCTGTTTTTTTGGCATCCGGAGCGTTCTGGGCGATAGAAAATGCTGGTGTGATCATATTTAAACTCAACAGACCACGTTTTCATTACGCAAAACGAAGCAGATTTATCATTTACCTCATCTAACTTAGCTTTGATTTCTGTTAGTGATGTTCCTTTCAGGTGAAAGAATTTTATCACAGCACAATACATGATTTTATCCAATGTTGGCAAACTGTAAAAGCTGTTAAATTTGGAAGATTATCATAAAAAAATTAAATATCAGAATAACATAAAAATTTATTTATAGACATTTGTCTGTCATCTGTCGAATTACAATACAACTATGAAACATGTCTTGCTCTTTCTTGGACAGACCGGACTTTACAATTGACCTTAATAATTTACTAGGTGCTAAATTTAATTCCTGTCGCTCGCTACTTGTCGACTCTAACGCTGGCGAGTTTCGACAGTGAAGTTGCATGTTTTGTGTAATTCAGACATTGCTGAAATCGATTCAGTCTTCACAGGTTTGATTTCTCGACGCCAAGGGATTTTCTAATCGATTGAAAATGAACCGCGATAAACTGTTTTCTCGACATGTGCTTCTACACTACTTCGGCCTCAAGAAAACCACAGCTAAAACGTGTCGCTTATTATTCGAATGTATGGTGATGAAACTCCACCTAGAAGAACAGGTAGAGCTTCGTTTGAATGCTTTCAAAAGGGTTATTTCGACGTGAAAGAACATCCCAGACAGCTGAAAATATTTGAAGATTCGAGCTACAAGAATTACTCAATGAGGGTCCAGATCAAACGCTTTTAGAGTTGCCGAAAGCGTTATATGTTTAATGCCTGTCTCAAAACGCTTGCATGCCATAAGAAAAATCTATAAGGAAGGGATATGGCTATCACAAGAGTTGTCAGAAAATTCCATTTTCAATTGTTTGTGTATCGTAATTTTTTTGCTTGCCAGGCAACAAATGAAGTTTTTTGTGTGGCATATTATGATTGGCGATGAAAAATAGATATATTTTCATAATCCCAAGCGGTGGAAATCATGAGTGGACCCCGACAACCATACATTTTAATGCCGAAGAGGAATATTCATGGGCATAAGACCTTGTTGTTTGGTAGGACCAGGACGGTGTGTTATATTACGAGCTCTTGCGTCCAAATTAAACCGTTACATCTGATCGATACCAACAGCAATTATGCCGATTGAGTGACAAGAAGGTGCAAAAAAGACCATCCATAGCCAACAATCGACTCAAAGTCATTCTTTTGCATGATAACGCTTGATCGCATGTAGCAAAAAGCGTAAGCACACTTCTACAATTTGAATGGGAAGTCCTCCGGCATTCAGCGTACTTTCCAGACATAACATCGATTACCATTTCTTCCGGTCAATGCAACATGCACAGACACACACTTCTCCAGTTCTGAAAAAGTCCAAAAATGGATGGATGAATGGATTGCCTAGAAAGACATTGCGTTTTACCGTCGTGGGACTACTCTGTTGTCGGAAAGATGGGAAACAGTAGTAGAAAATGGAAAGAATTATTTTGAGTGAGATAATTATTGATTTTGCCTTCTAAAGAAACAAATTTTGGAGGCAAAAGAACGGCAGGAATTAAGTTCATTACCTAATATATATCATATATATTCAAATAATAATACCCACGCAAAAATATTTTAGAATATTAAGCATAATAAATAAGGCCCTGCCAAATTACATGAAGATGTCGAATTAAAAGAGTTGCTCCGAAAGTTTCCTCAAAATCATATAAAAATATAATTAATCTCTGAATGAAATTCGCTGTATTGTTTCTCAAAATATATATAATAATAATATTTGTTACAATTAATATTGGGAGTACAAATTAGTTCGGTCCGTTTTCAAAAGATGGCTCTGGCTGTTATGAATGTTTCATAGTGACAGCTGATTTCGGTAGTTGCAGAGAGGTTAGATGTCTGTCAATAATATTCAGTTTATATCGCTTTGAGTTTCATACAAAACCCCTGTTTTTTACTGTGTTGAATATGTCAAATTTTGTGTTAACTAAGCAGCATTTGCGGGAGGTTTTAGTTTTCTGCTTTAATTGGAAGAAAAGTACAGCTGAAGCGCACCGAATGCTTGTAGAAGTTTATGGTGACAATACTCCAACTGATAAATCATGTAGGGAATAGTTTCGATGTTTCAGGAATGGTGATTTCAGCGTTAAAGATAAGCTTCGCTCTGGACAGCCAAAACAATTCGAAGACAAAACATTGGAGGCATTACTCTGCTACAACCTGATGTGATTCCATTACGGGCTATCGGTATAAGCTACAATTGATTTGTTTGAGCCGTGCATTACAAGAAAAATGGCCGAAATACGAACAAAGACATGACAAAGTTATTCTTCTGCATGATAACTCTCGGCCTCATGTCGCAAAAGTCGTAAAAAATTATTTGAAAACGCTCAAATGGGATATTTTACCGCACCCGCCGTATTCGCCGGACATTGCTCCTTCTGATTACTGGTTGTTCCAACGGATGCAGCACGATTTGGCAGGTCATCGGTTCACTTCTTTCGCAGAAATCGAAAATTGGCTCCTAATATGGATCGCCTCAAAATACGAGACATTTTTTGGAGATGGAATTCGGAAATTGCCTGAGAGGTGGGAAGAAATAGTAGCCAGCAATAGACAATATTTTGATTAATCTGTTCATTCATTTTCTTCTGAAATAAATGCATTTTTGACCACAAAATAACGGACCGAACTAATTTGTACTCCCAGTACATTTTCGATGAAACCCAACGTTGAAGCATTGTGTCCATTTTTTGTCGGCACTTCAGAAACCAGATTTTCTAGCGTCTCTATTGCCGCACCTGTTGTATTAAATATCAAACCACGCATTTGATCCTTAATGTATGAAAATAGGAAGAAGTTACAGTGTGCCAGATCCGGACTCTAAGGCGGATGAATCATCAAATATAAATAGTCAGTGGCTAAACTCAGTTGTTTTTTCTGCCTTGTATGATACGTTATTCTCATACAATATGATCCGCGATCTTGGCATATTTTGACGAATTTATTCAAACACAATCAATAGGAAAATTATTATATACCATTCAGTATTAACCGTACAACAATTTTCATGCCTAACAAGACAGGTTTTCCTGAAAAAGATGTAATAATTTTCTTTTCAACATTTTGACTGTGCTTCACTTTTTTGAATGTGGCTCATCTGAGAATACTCGATTGTAGCTTGCTTTCTGGTTCATATAATAAATCCATGATTCATCACCTATTACGATGTTATATACTTTTCTGGACTGACCATGATCATATTTTTCAAGATTTCTTTGTTCCATTTCACACGCCCCTTTTCTCGAGCTTTCGTTAAATTACGATATCCAACAAGTACACAGCTTTTTGACGTTAAGATGATTATGTAGAATTGTTTGGACTTTAGTCATAACAATGTTTAGGGGCGCCTTAATTTCTCTATAAGTCGTGCAACGGTCTTCCTGTAGCAAATTACACAGCATCGACGTACTCTGGAATGATGGCCGTGGTTGGACGGCCTTCACGGGATTCGTCATTTAGTTTTACTTGACCGCGCTTGAAGTTCGCGTATCATACATAAACAGTCCTTTAGAATAGTACTTCATTGTCAAAAGAGAATGAAGATTTTCAGCGCACTGTGGCAGAATTACCGATATCTTAAAGTCGTAAAAAAATCATCGCGCGGAAATTTTCTCGTCATAAACTCATTTTTTTCGAAAGATTAAATTTTGAACAAAATCGATGGCTGAACAAATGATAATTTCTTGACACATCAGAAAACAATGTGTCAAAAGACGATGCATCAAAAGTGTGATTAAACATATAAAATTAATAGAACCTATCAACAATTTTTATATAACACGACGCTTAATTCTAACTCGCGGAGATTTTTAAAGCAACTTACATACGAATCGACTGACTTCGTTCATGATCAAGATATGATTAAGATATGTGATCAATATCATTTGATATATTAATAACTCAATATGCTGGTAAAATATAAGATAAAAAGGATATGAAATCTGCCGTTTTATCTTTTGAATTTTCAGCGAATTTTCTACTTTATAATTCATCCATTTGAAAAATTTCTTATTTAAAAATTATTGTAGCCTCAACATTCATTGTTTTGATTTTTGTCAGCATTTTAGCTTATAAACTTGCCAATTATTTATGCTCACTAGAATTAGAAAAATCGATCTTTTCGAAGTTAGATTAAACCTAACTCATTTTTATCTTTTTCAAACATAAAGTTTTATCAGAAATAAAACGTTTAAAATATTGTTACAGTTTTAGGGGCGCAAATTAATTCGGTTTCCTTATCTTTAATAAATCATAACTTCCCTTTAAATTCAAATAACTCCCTGCCATTTAGTAGGTTTGAAGCACCAATCTAAAGACACTCTACATTACTTAACGAAATTCACAACATAATCTCTCAAAATGTCTGATAAGTAGTAGGATTTGAAATAAAAACGCAATATTTCGGAAAAATTTCGATTTATTTTTTAATATAGTCCCCTTTCACTTCAATACACTTTTTCCAATGGTGCTGTAACTTTTAAATGCCCGCTAAAAATATGATTGTTCAAACTCTGCAAAACAGGCATCTACCTCAGTAATGACCTCCGAATTCGACATTAATTTCTTCCCTGCGAGCCATTTCTCATGTTGGGAAACAAAAAAAGTGACTGGGGTCCAAATCTGGAGAATATGACGGATGGGTGGGCAATTCATATCTCAATTCGACCAGTTTAACTGTAACGATTACGGATGAATGTGCTGGAGCATTGTGGTAATAGAACAGAACTTTCTTCTTTGCAAGATGAGGCTGTTTTTTTTTTCAGTTCCACGTCAAATCGTCCGAGCAAATCACTGTAATATTGCTCCGTGATAGATCTTCCATTGTCTAAATATTCAATGAGGATTATACCGCGGGAATCCCAAAATACCGTAGCCATGATATTTCCGGTCGATGGAGCCGCTTTGGCCCTTATATTTATTCCTCAACATAGTTGCCTTCGAGTGCGATACACTTGGTATAGCGATTTTCCAACATTTCGATGCCCTTTCTGTAGTACGAAATGTCCAAGCCTTCGAAATACGGCTCGGTTTCCGCGATGACTTCCTCATTCGATGTGAATCTCTTTCCCTGGAGCCACCGCTTGAAGTTTGGGAACAGATAATAGTCGATGGGAGCCAAATCTGAAGAATACGGCGGGTGAGCAACGAATTCGAATCCTAATTGGTCTAATTTGGCCATCGCTTTCAAGGACGTGTGTGATGGTACGTTATCGTGATGGTACAGAACTGTTTTCTTCGCCATATGGGGCCCTTTTTTCTTTATTCCGTCTGTCAGTTTGTCCAATAACGCTGCATAATACTCTCCGTAACTGTTCTTCTCCTTTGCAGGTAATCGATGAAGATTATGCCATGCGCATCCCAAAAAACGGAGGCCAAAACCTTCCCGGCCGAACGTTGAACTTTTGGTCGCTTTGGTCGGCTTTCGTGACTTTTCAGCCACTCTGCAGACTGCCTATTGGACTCAGGCGTATGGTAATGGATCCACGTTTCATCCATCGTCACAAAACGTCGAAAAAGGTCCGCTCGATTACGCTGCAACAACGCCAAACCGGCCGTTGAATCATCAACGCGCTGCTGTTTTTGGTCGACGGTCAGCGAACGCGGCACCCATCGCGCAGATAGCTTTTTCATATCCAAAACATCGTGCAAAATGTATCCCACCCGTTCTTTTAAGATACCAACAGCCTCAGCTAACTCGCGCAAATTCACTTTACGATCACTCAAAACGATTCGATGCACTTGCTTTACGATTTTCGCATTCGTAGCCTCTTTTGGTCTTCCAGAGCGAGGTGCGTCTTCGGTGCTTGTACGACCCATTTTAAATTCACTAAACCATTGATAAACTGTTGTTCTCGAAGGAGCAGATGTGGGATAACATTTCTTCAACCATTTCATTGAATGTTCAGTTTTTCCCATCAAAAAACAATGTTTGATCAATATGCGATAATCCTGTTTTTCCATTTTTTTTACGAAGGCGAAGGTAGCGACACATAAGCGACTGTAGCTTGTAAACGCATGAACGAAATGTCATGAAACTTTACACATAAACTAGTGACAGATGAACCTCTCGAAATAAATCATGTTCATTTTCTAGTGGTGCCACCTACTGAAAAATCCCGGGACTTTTCAGCCTATGTACTAACACCGCCTGCCAAAACAACGGTCGGATATAAAACCTGACCGGCGGAGGCATCTGGGCCGATTCTGCCGGAGTCAGCCACAGCGATCCGATCGCTGGCTGCTCCGGATCTCGATCCTCCGTACTGAGAAACCGAGACGGTTTGTTCGCCGTCCCAGCTGCGTATTCCGCAGCCGCACTCGAGATCCTTCTAGCCGAGGAACCGAGACGGTGTGTTCGCCGTCTCAGCTGTGTGCTCACAGCCGTACTCGCCATCCTTTCTCGGGACGGTGTACTTGCCGTCTTCTCCGGGAATACCCGGTTCACGCCGACTTTCGACCAACGTCCGGCCACGAGACAAGTCTGAGGTGGCTACTACGCCGTCTCAGCCGAACATTCTTGGCCACGTCACTGCCAACCAAAGGGACACCGAGTCCCTCGCGAAAACCGCACCGGGTTACGTCGCGTGCAACCAAACTGTCGAAGTGTAGTATATAAGTTAGATTAAGTACACACGGGAGCAAAGCCTCGACGAGGGGAATCAACGAGTAATCGATGAGTAATCAACGAGTAATGAACGGGATGGCGTTGTTCGCCGTCTCCGACGAGCCTTCTCGGCCTTGTATCTCCCCTCGGGGAAAAAGCCTTCGTGCATCCTGTCGGGATATTTCCGGCCGCACTACCGCCACGCTACGTTTTCGTCGCGATCGTCGAGTACCGTCGTCTCCGCGGAGAAAACGCGCGCCGACGCCAGAGTGCAACTAGATACCGCTGGGTGTTTCCTAACCGCCGCGTCGACCGTGCTCGACTCCGCGGGACCTCCTAGGTTCGGAGAATGCCTCCATTCCGCACCGCCTGCGCGCGGTTTCCGTACAGCTCTCTCCGACGTGTTTAAATCGACATCGCCGAAATAATACCGAGACAGGTGCACCGCTGTCGAAAAACGGCAACAGCCGCGCGCTGCAACACCGCGCCCGCTCCCCGCGGCTCCCGTTCCGTCTAGTCTATCGTGCTCGTTGTATACATCGTCGCGTCCGCGTCATCAAACCGACCGTTCCACGAAAACCGAATAACGAGAAAGACATAGCCTGAAGCAACACCGCTTGAAATCATAATACGTACCGACGCATCCATTGTCTAAATGAAATAGATCATTTAAAGCACCAAGCCAACAGCTGCTAACACCTAACACCATTGTAACAACTGAGACAGAAATAAAACATTCATTTACTTTCTCACGACAACACGATCTCATATTTTATTCCAAACGAATTTGGCAATCCGGGGAGCTAATCAAGGGCCAAGGACGCCTCTTCTCCGACCGAAAGACGTTCTCGTCGCGACATGCGAACGAACCGGGGAGAAGCCCCGGGCATGGCGGGCAGGAACGTCGCAAGGTAAAGTCTACTGTTTAGATTGCTGCTTGGTCTCTGGTGTATAGTAATGGACCCACGTTTCATCTATAGTCACAAAACAGCGCAGAAGCTTCGCCCAATTGCGCTGAAACACATCTTCGAAGTAACCCCGATTTCGTTTTAGGTCCATGGTGAGCAACCGCGGCACCTCACGCCGATAGCTTTCTGATGTGCAATATATCATGTATAATATGTTTTGTACGTTCTTTTGAGATCTTTACCATGTCTGCTATCTCACGCACCTTTACCCGACGGTCGGTCAATATGATATCGTGCACTTTTTCGACAAAATCATCGGTAGTAACCTCTTTTGGCCGTCCGGGGCGGTCATCATCAAAGATGTGCGACCACGACGAAACTCGGCGTACCATCTAAAAACAGTGCTTCTCGAAGGAGCAACACCCCCGTAAACGGATTTCAATTTTTCTTGGACTTCTTCACACGTTTTCCCATCCAAATAAAAAAAACGAATCACCGAATAATATTGCTCTTTTTCCATGTTGACGACGATGTCTGAGGCGTTCATTTTAATCAGCTGCCAACAAAAAACTAAAGGACGGATAAATCTGAAATTTTGACAGGCATTATTTGAAAGATGGGGCTACATGATGGTAAAACCGGTTTCTCTGCAGTGGCGCCACCATGCGTAAATCCTACTACTTATTTGACCACCTTCGTATTATGCACTGCATTATTTTTACTTTCTAATTTGAAAAAAATGCTACTGATGCTGCAAATATGATATGCTCAGCTTTGGGAAAAGATGCTGGATCAAAACTTGTATGAAGTGGCATCGAAAGTTTCAAAGTGATGATTTCTTTCTTGCAGATGAAGAACGTCCTGAGGTGCCGAAGAAAATTGAAGACGAGGAGGTTGAGCAGTTATTTAATTAAAATCCTGCTGAGACTCAAGATGAATTTGCGTTACAACTAGGAGTAACTCATCAATCAATTTCCGTTTACTTACATAAACTGAGAAAATTCAAAAACTATAATGGATTCGGACTGATTCCACACGAATTCAGTCCGGAGAGCAAGCAGAAGAGGTTCGACATAGCGATGTCCTTATTAACGAGATATAAAATAAAGAACTTTTTGTACAATATCTCATAATTGACAAAGAAAAATGGGGGTTTTATACGGCAATTCTAAAGGAAAATATTATGGGTTGATCTTGGTCAACTATTGACGTCGATCGTGAAATCCAATATTCACGCAAATAAAAGTATTATTGTCCAATTGATGGGATATAAAAGTTGTGAAATATTATGAATTGTTACAAGCTGGTCGGACAATTACTGCTGAGTATTACCAACAATAACTCATTCGTTTGAACTACGCAATAAAAAGGAAAAGACTATTCATATTAGCTATTGAATGCAAATCATCTAGTACGATAACGCTTTGCGACTGTACGTCGCAAAAGGGACGAAAGGTACTATTTATTCGTTAGACTGAAAAATTCTCTCTCATGCAGCTTATTCATTAGACTTAACTCCTTTGGATTACTATCATTCCGATCGCTCCAACACCACTTGGCAAATATACACTTTAATAATAAAATGTAAGAAGTCCGAAAATATATCAACAACTTTATCAATTCGAAGCCGCCATCTTTTTATCTAAATGGGATTTGTTAATTGCCCGATAGATGGAACAAAGTATTAGAAAGTGATGGCAAATATTTCTAAGAATGTTTATCAATTTTTCGTAAATAATAGCACATTTTCTTCCAAAAAGGCACTTAATTAATTTACGCATCTAATATATTCTAGCATTGAACATCTTAAATGTACGACAACGTATAATGCCTAAACGAACACAATTTCGTAAAATAGAGAACATAAATTTGTAATATTACTTGATGAAGATTGCGCGCATTTAAATTATTTACGTACGGTCATTTAATAAATTCTTAGAAAAATGTAGAAATACAATTTTTTAGTGCAATATAACTTTTACTTTTTAATATAATCTTCTCCAAGCTCAATGCACGTGGTCCAACGATGCTCATGTTTTTTCCAAAATAAAACGATTTATTTTTCTTTTCAATAAAGCCGTTTGTAGAATGAAATTATATAGAATGACTTCAATATTCGAGCCAAATCTCATTCTATTTAACCATTTTTTCAAATCCAGAAATAAGAAAAGTACAGGGAATTAAATCTGTATAATACAATAGATAGGCAACTATTTCGAACCGTAATTTATGCAATTTGTTCATTAAAATTGCAGAGTTGATGCATTATCTTGAAAAAGCATTTTTCTGTTTACTATATGGGGATATTTTTCTTTGATCGTATCATTAAATTGAAATAATGATGATGATCATTAAATTTATCATATAATATTCTCTTGTAATTGTTTTTCCTATTTTCAGACAGTCGATTAACAATATTCCACACACATTTAAAAAAAATCGCCATGATTTTCCATCTGATAGAACCGTTTTCATCTTTTTTGACGGACGTTCAGCAGGAGAAGTCTATTGTTTTGAATATTCGTTTGTCTCTGATATGTAGTGGTGGATCCATGTTTCATCAACGGTATCAAAACATTGCAAACAATTTTTGGGTAACGTTTAAACCTTTCCATATAATACATTGAAGTGGTCAATCGATTTCGTTATTAATCAATTATGAGCAAACGTGGCAACTCATCTTACGGATAGCTTTTCATTTTTAAATATTCGTGTAATATGTAAAATCGTTCGATACCTATAATTTCAACAATCTTATATATATTCAGTCTACGATTTTTTAAAACGATATCATAGATTTTTTTAATCAATTTTGAATTCGTCACTGATTTTGACGATCTGAACGTTATTCATCATTTGTGCTTGTACGACCACATTTGAATTTAGCTATGCAATTATTGTTGTATTATACTGTTGTTTAATATGCTATTGTATATATTGCATTTGGAAGTGCTTTCAAAATACTATCATGTCTTTGACCATTTCTGCAGAATTTAAGCCTTTCAGAACAAATATTTAGTGACTGCTCGAATCTCGATTTCATTTTTTTAAAAGAAAGCAACAGTAGTTTACTTCAGTTAGCTGTTATAACAAAATCAATTAATAACCGGTCAATCTGAAACTTCGTATGTTGAGGTTCAAAGGATGGTATAGATTCAACCATCATATCAGTTTGCTGTTAGTGGTAGCATCTCATATATTTTATAAGGACTCAATCAATAGATTCAACCCTCACATATGTGTAATTGTACATTAGGTGTACAAATGAATAATGCAAATTTTTCATCTAAATTCGATATTCATTTTAAAAGAGAGTAAAATAAACTTTTTAATAGAATTATTTGCAGTTGCTTTCTATAACTTTAAGCCATCTTTCAGGCAGCTGATGAATTTTATCTCGGAGAATTGCTGTATCTTTTGACACGATAAAGTCGTCAAGCCATTTTCGGATTTCATCCAGTGATTGGAAGTGAGTATCGCGCAAGGCGTGTTGCATCGACCGAAAGTAATAAAAACAAGTAATAATCGGATGCAGCAATGTCTGGTAAATATGCCGGGTGCTGCAAGATGTCCCAGTCAAGATTTATTATGGTGTCTTTTGTCTTGGAAACAATGTATGGCCTGGCGTTGTCATGCAACAATTTTACAGGACGTTTTCCTTTGTCAGTATACGAACGTTTCTGATCCAATTTTTGACTCAAGCGAATTAATTGACATTGGTAGCAGCAACTGTCTCACCTGATTCCAACAGCTCATAATAAAGTACGCCCTTAATATCCCATCAAATGCAGAGCAGAACTTTCTTTCCAAAGCGACTGGGTTTTGCTACCGATGTTGATGGTGCGCCGCGATTTACCCATTTCTGCGTTTCTGATTGTCACAGAGTATCCATTTCATTGCCCGTAACGATTTTCCTTAAGAAAGACTTTTAACGACGCGGCTTATTGAGAAGAAAGACTTGCTGCCACTCCTTGATTTTTGTTGGCTTCCATGAGTTCATGCGGAACGCATTTTCCTTTTTTTGGATCTTACCAAAATTATGTAGGCGTGTGAAAACAGTTTGCTGCATTACTCTCAACATTTAATACATATATTCACTTATCGTCTAAATTACGCGATGATTGCAAATAAATAAATGCATCACTATGTGCCTCTAACGGTAAACGAGTAAATGTAATAAATCTTCGCCTTACTAAACAAATGAGTCTACAATATATTAAAAGTAAGACTGTAAAAATCTCTACGCAAGCTAGAACATACCATGAATGACGAGCAAATAAGTCGCAATTTACCTTGAGTAACGATTTTGCTAATCTTTTTCAAATTTAGTATTATTATAATAGTATTATTATAATGTATATTCATGTATTTAGAAAGGGAAAGATGTAATAAGACAATGCATTACCAAGGTTCTGTTTTGAACCTCAAATTTTTTGCGGATAACTGATGATCAAAGACGTTATTTAAATTTTTTAAATCGTAGAGCGTGATTAAAAATCATTAATTTGTTAAAATTGTGGGAAATTCTTTTATTTACAGTTTATTTAAAGTTTAATAATCGCAAATTGAAATAAAGATGCCACAAACCTCGGAAAGCTACATAGGAAAAAATAATTAAAAACATTGATAAGTTCCATACTTTTCGGCTCCCCCACTTGATTAACAACGTTGGAGTAGCAACAAAAATATTTATCAAGATTTTAGCAAAAAAATATCAAAATTCGGAAAAGTCCATAATCAACATAATTACCAAAGATCCAGTACCAAATATATATCTTATCTGTTGCCATGATTGATTCTATTGAACTGAATACTTTTCAAGATTGTGTGGGGACATATTAAATATAATTTTTAATAGCTATATGTCAACACTACATAACTATAAAAGAGCGAGAACATCAATTGATTTAAAAATTAATTTCTTAAATGCTTAAAAACATGTGGATTATTTATTTGTACATTTAACAGTTAAGTACGTATAAAATATACATGTTGTAAGACGGACCGAACCATATAGAACGTAACCATATTAAACAGTGTACGATTCGACACGATCGGCATTGAAAATGGCTGACCGTGCGACTGATGCGTCATGGCACACCGACAATCGTTCACGAGTCACTTAGATAACTTCTCCATCTTCTGTTGTTATTCGATACTCACCGAAAGGGTCCTGTTAGCGCATAATGCGATAGGAAAGGACATATTCATACACATCGGCCGGTGCCTAAAGTTTTTTTGCTGGACCGCCAATTAGAAAATTTTATATTATTCGGTGGTAAACTTAGTTCCTGCGGCTCACAGTTAGATGACGTTAGTTGTAGGTGTAATTTATTTTGACATCTGAAACTGGCTGCATTTTAGAGGTTAGACATTTGTCAATAAAATTCAGTGCGAAGAGATTCATTTAAGCGAGCAGTGCTATTTTTTCTTTTGATTAAATATGGAACGCGATAAGTTGTTTTTTCGACATGTACTGCTTCATTACTTTGACTTGAAAAAAACTGCAACTGCAGCTCATAAATTGTTTTTCTAAGCTTATGGCAATTATGCTCCATCGGAAAGAACATGCCAAGTATGGTTTCAGCGATTTAAGATTGGTGATTTTGATGTCAATGATAAAGAACGCTCAGGCCAACCGAAAAAGTTTGAAGACACCGATTTGCAGGCATTATTGGACGAAAACTCTACTCAAACGCTCCAAGAATTGTCTGCAGCATTAAATGTTACTCCGATGGCTGTTTCCAAACGTCTACATGCAATGGGAAAAATTCAAAAGGAGGGAAAATGGGTATCACACGAATTAACCGCAAATGCCATTGCGAATCGCTTAAACATCTCTATTTCTCTGCTCGCCAGGCAGATAAAGAAGAGTTTTTTGTGGCGCATAGTGACTGGCGATGAAAAATGGATATACATCGATAATTCTAAACGAAGAAAATCATGGGTAGACCCTGGTCAACCATCGACATCCACACCAAAGAGAAATATTCATGGCCACAAAGCAATGCTTTGCATTTGGTGGGATATGCACGGCGTCGTTTATTATGAGCTATTGAGACCGAACGAAAGTATCACGGGGGATCGATATCAATCACAATTAAACTGTCTGAATGAAGCATTGTTGGAAAAAAGGCCAGCAGTAGCCAGCAATCGACGTAGTCATGCTTTTGCACGACAACGCTCGACTACACGTTGCCAAAGCCGTCAAAGAAACACTGATGCAGCTCGAGTGGGAAGTTCTCCCGCATCCAGCGTATTCACTAGACTTAGCTCCTTCGGACTATTACTTGTTCCGGTCGATGCAGCACGGCTTGGTGGATACACACTTCAGAAATTACGAGGATGTGCAAAAATTGATCGACGAATGGATTGCATCAAAAGACCAATCGTTCTATCGTCGCGGAATCTATGCGTTGCCCGAAAGATGGGAAAAATGTATAGCTAGGGAGGGAAAATACTTCAATTAATGTATTTTTTGCTTTTGATGTCGAAATAAATGAGTTTTTTAAACAAAAAACCGCAGGAACTAAGTTTACCACCTAATAAATTAGCCAATACTGATGTGGGCTATCGGATCCCTCCCTACTCACCGCTGTCAAGAAATATTCGCATGGCCACTCATTTTCTATATCAATCGCACTGACCGAATCGGCTGTTCTACTGTATTACGCGCACTCACCCGCTTATATATTTTTGTTAATAATTAAAAATCTTATGTAGTATTTTATAAAACAACATCAATCCTATTTTTCAGCTTGATTTATTATATATACGAAGGTGGATCAAATATAAACGAGCCTTTCGCAAAAAAACAATATATTTTTTAAAATCAATTCTAATTTACGTTTTTCTTATTTTTCTACATAGTCTTCCATCTTATCTATACACTTCTTTTAACGGTCTGGGAATTTTTTAATCGCGGTATCATAAAAAGTTTGCGGACGTGTATCAAACTAATTGCACACAAATTGCTGCACTTCCTCGTTCGTTGTGAAGCGCTGTCCATCAAGGGCTTCCTTGAGTGGCTCAAACATATGGAAGTCGCATGGTGACAGGTCTAGGCCGTAGGGTGGATGTTCTTGGACAGCCCAGTGCATATCGGCCAATTTTTGTTGTGCTACTGCTGCGGTGTAGGGTTTGGCATGGAGAAGCAACACACTTCTAATCGGAATGTCGCGCCTTTTTGAACGATAGGCAACTCGAACTAAAGTTCCTGAGAGATTTTAAGAATAGTTAAGTGCCGTTCGTCTTCGATGAGTTCTCGGAAAGCCTCAGTGTTCTGCGCTGTGATGCTAGTGCGGGGACAGCGCGGGTGGACAATGTTTTCAACACGCTCCCGTCCTTTCTTAAATTCGTTACATCACTGCTTCACCTGAGCCTATGAAAGGGTTTTTTCCCCGAACTGTGGGAGTAAACGGCGGCAAATTTTAGCAGCATTTACATTTTCGTTGACGAAAAACTTAATAACAACGCATTGTGCGAGGTGTACCTTTTTCTCGCTCATCGTAATTGCTGCTGAGAGTAAGCAGCACGTTGCGTGCCAACGTTATTACTGCCTCCCACATGACTCCCCTCCACTGTCCAAAATGTTGTAGACCCTCACGCCGCCAACGGGCGCGCAATTTAAAAAGGCTCATTCGTATTTAATCCACCCTCGTATTATAGAGAGTGAGACTTTTAACTAGGAACATTCAAATATTTCGAGAAATATTCATCCTACGAAAAAATTGTTTTCTATCAAATTCGTTTGTTTCGAAAGGGGCAGCAAGATGGCGATATCTGTTTCATCGCAGGTGGCGCTTTTATCAGTGAAAACGAAATCAACTTTGTTCTTTTAAACGGGAACTTCTAACTTTCATTGAATATTATAATTTCATGCTAAAAAGAAAGTAACTGTTGTCTGAAACATTTTTTTCGAATCATTATAGGTGGTGCTGCAATTGATAAAAATAAAGTCTTATACGAAAGTTCTCCTGTCTCTCACGATTGGAGTGCTTTTAACGTGAGTCCCTTTGCTTCTCATAATTGAAGTACTTGTTTAACATGAATCCTCTTTCCTCTCATGATTGAGGTGTTTGTTTTTACGCTTTAAAATACGTAATTTTTATTTTGAAAATTTTTTTTTGATAATGCGTAAATTAAATTTATAAGCGTTCGTAGTGCGATCTGATGCATAATGTTATTAAGACCGTTACGCTTTAGCAAAATATGTAGACAACAACAAACGCATGCACGAACTTTCACACGCACAAAGTAAGCTCAGTTTAATCTTATTACTTTTCAAGAAAAATGAAATAATTTTACAAAGTTGAAATTATGTCATTAAATATTTAAAATAATGACTTTCAACTTCAACACATTTATTGATCCGGTTTTTAAACGATAAACAAAATAACACTGATTGACAAAGTAATAGTATTTGTGCATCGATATCTTTGCAAACATTTTTAATATGTTCAATCATATTTTCGCTAGTTGTTGACATTTGTAGGTAAACTTAATCCTATATATAACCATATAAAAAGTCTAAGGATACTATGTCCGGCAATCTAGCAGGCCAATTTAGTGGACCATCTCTACGGATTCAGCGTCCATTGTAATCGCGATCTGATACCTCCTGTGCTATAACTTATGCGCTGAGCAACCATCACGCTGAAACCAAATGTTTAATTACTTTTTAATATCTAGGTCTTCAAGCAATATTGATAATTTGTCCTGCAGAAAGTTTTGATATTTTTGTCCATCCAAAGTACCTTCAATAAAATAGAGGCAATTAATTTGTCACCTATGATCCCACATCAAACGTTAACCGACTAAGAACGCTGAACTTCAACTTCACGCAACCAATGTGGGTTTACTCTACTCAAATAATGCATATTGTATCGATTTATCTCACCATGATTCGTGAAGGTTGATTTGTCTCAGAACAATATATTGTTACGCTCGCACGAGGAAATAAAACAAGACAACGTTAAGTGGGAAACAACTTCAACTATATATTTGCTATTATATATACTATTTAATATATTATATATTACTATTTAATATTTACAAGAAAGCACGCAGACTCAAACTCTCTCTCTCGCGAAAGACCGACGCGCACGTCACGACGACTCTATCGCCCCAGAGAGAATCTCTCAAACCTGTTGTTTATCGGTCAACGCTGATCATCTATTGTTTACGATTCGTTGTCAAGAGAATCAGCTCTACGTTCAGCTAAAAGCGCAGGAATCAAGACACGGGCGTAACAATATTTTTAGGATGTATATTTCTTGAAATATTATATGCTTTAATTAATTCTCGCTGTTGACTAATAGAGGTCAGTAGTTGTGCTATTTCGATATGGCCGAAAGTAACTGTTGGTGCATATGAAAGTACTGTCAATAAGCTTTATTAATTAGTGTCTGATATTAAATCGTAATGCAAAGAACCAATATATTCGATATTAATGCAAAGAACACAATTTTTTATTGCATTAAAGATGCCGGGTTTTGTAACAAGAAAGGAGCATAGGCGGGAAGCATTACATTTCTGCTTTTATCTCAAGAAATCTACTGTTGAAAGTCATCGTTTGCTAATGGAGACTTATGGAGAGCATGCTTTATCTGAAACAACTTGCAGAGAATGATATAGACAATTCAAAGACAACGACATTGACGTGAATCACAAAGAACGCTTTGGTCAGCCAAAAAAGTTTGAAAATGGGCAATTGGAAGTATTAATTGAAAGAAGAGGTGGTCAAGAACTTGTTATGTGTAATATATAACCTCGAAGAGTCAAATGCCAACCTCGCTTGCTAGTGGTGATCTCTGCGTTTGCAAAAAAGGTTCTGACGGCCCATTGCCCAAGGAATATCTGAGCTATCCGGACCTTGGGAGTTTAAATACATTGTCTAGTTAGCATGGGGCTGACAACCCCACTTAATGAAAATAACACGTCATAAACACAATACTAGGGTCTCGGATGAAAGATGGATTTAAGGATACACAGACCCGGAACACAAAAAGGAGAACGAATATGATAATTGGAACATGGAATATTAGGACGATGTTACAAGCCGGAATAATGAACGAAATAGAGGCAGAACTTCGCAAACTCAAATTAGACATAGTAGCCCTGCAAGAGATAAAGTGGAAGGATGCGGGTGTTATCAAGAAGGATTACACAATATACTATAGTGGAGCCGAAAGATCGAGGAAAAGACAAAGGCTTCTGGATAAAGAAAAATATAAAAAACAAAATATTAGGATTTGAACAAATCAATGATAGAATATGCAAACTGAGGGTAGGGGGAAGTTCAACAATCTGTCGCTTATATGCATATATACCTACTGAGGCTAATGAAAAAGCGGAAACGGAATTTTCTACCATATCCTGGAAAAAGTGTGCGACAAGACCAATCATTACGACGCATTAATTATACTGGACGAATTTAATGCAAAAATAGTAGAAGAAGACTTCGTTAAACCAGTTGCAGGCATGTATTCGTTACATGAGGAAACATCACGAAATGAATTGAATATATATCAATTAGCAAAAAATAACTCACTAAGAATTATGAATACTGCGTTTCAACATAAAAATTACACAAAGGTACCTGGGAAATGCCTGGAGGAGAAACAAAGAATCAAATAGATCATGTCCTAGTGAACACAAGGAAAAAAATCAGTGTTAAAGATGTGAAAATCATTAGAAGCGCAAACTGCGGCAGTTACCATTACTTTGTTAAAATAAGACAGAAAATAAGTAGCTCAGCTATGACCAAAGGAAAAGGAAGAACAAAATGGAATACTGAAAAACTCAAAGCAGGAGAAATGGTTATTATATTAAGAATTCCGAAACAAAATAGCCGAATATTAAGATAAAGCCAGCAACAATAATAACAATAATGAGAGTGTAGAAAATGAATGGAATAATATTAATTGCGCAATAATAAGCGCCGCTAGTCAAACAATAGGGAAGAAGGAATATAAACGTAATGAGGACTGATTCTGTCAAGAATGCGCCAACGCGCTGAATGATGAAAACGCTGCAAGAAGAAGATTGCTGCAGACACGAACCAGAAGAACGCAAAAGGAATATAATGAAAAGAGAAGAATAACAGAAACGATATGTAGAGCCAAGAAGAAAGACGCAATTTACAAAAAATTACAACATATCAGTGAACAACATACCAAACATACTGCACGAGAGATGTGCAAAAGAATCAAATAGGAAAAAACGGGATTTTAGCTGAGATTACACAACGTAAAAAATGACTCAGGTACGATGCTGACTGAAGAGGAAATTAAAAAACGATGGAGGACATGTTTCAAGGATGCACTGAATAAAGGAGGAAATGAAGATGAGACACTAACATGCCAGATTAACTCAAAAAACACTTAAGTTGAAAAGAAGGGAGAAACCTGCCTCTCCCCTGGAATACTCTGTGTATACTCTGTGTAATACTCTGAGTCACAACGACTCGACCGCCCTAGAGATTCTCTCTCTAACCCGTTGTTTATCCCGCAACGCTGATCATCTGTTGTTTACGACTCGTTGCCAAGAGAATCAGCTGTATGTTCAGGGCGCTAAAATCGCGGGCATCAAGACACGGGTGTAACAATATATATATAAGATGTATTTTAATTCGTGTTAAGTAACCTAGGGATGTATTGTCATCAACCAAACATTTACAAAGGTTTATATAAACATAGTTTTAATAATGTTTAGTTTTTAAAATAGGAGAAATTTTATTGTTTAGCAATATTGAACAATTAAAAAGCAATTCAACAGAATAAGTGATGCGATTAAACAAGACAAATTTTAACTGAAACGATGAAAACAAAATAATCACAAGACAGAATATTTTATTACAAGATTTGTTCAAAATGCTTTGATGCATCCTCTGTGATTGCGTTCCATGCTTTGTCGTACTATATTGAATAATCCTAGAGTGTTTACTCCTTGCATATGTGTGCACGCCTATTTATGATATGTTGTAAAACTATGCGTTATGATACGCTATCTTAATACATCAACATTAACCACAGGAATTGCGTAAACAATGGACTTTAAATGTCCTCACAAATAAATGTTCATTATCAAATTTAGTGATTAGATAAGCCATTCAATAGATTTCCCACAATTCATTTTTAAAGAAAATAGCTGTCCAAATACTGACGAGCTTTTTGATTAAAGTGAGCAGGTGCGCCATCGTGCATGAACCACATATATCGAACGACGTCCAGAAATACAACATTCATTAAATAGTGAAATTCATTTGGATAAGAATGAAGATAAATATTTCTTGTCAGATGCGGATATAAAAAATAAGGGCCTACCATGCATACTTCCAGTCCAAATATTTAGACTGAACTAATGTTGATAATTGTCCTGACGCATTGTATGAGAGTTGTCATTATTTCACATGTAAGTAATTGTTATGGCAGTTAAAGACTCTATCACGTGTAAAACCAGCCTTATGAATGAACAAAATCAATGTCAAGAAATTCAGGATCTTAGCAGATTTTTATTGCCATAGCACAATGTTCTTCGTGGCATAATGTCTACCTCAGTAAATTCTTTTATTCGTTAAAGGTGATAGGGCTACTGAAAGTTTTTATGAAAAATATTCGAAATGATAAACTTCTTCACTTATGCACAACTTTTCTTATATTATGTAATGGATTTCAGTCCACATTACGAAGAACTCGTTTTTCAACGTCATCACTTCTCTTGATCTTCCACTGTTAAAATATTTTTTCACAAATTACCATATTTCTTAAATATTGGTAGATCCGTATGAATATTTTTGGAAGGTAAACGCATACTGGAACTGACTTCCCTGAATAAAACTCATAATGCATTAGCATCTGCAAGATTATCCGTATATTACATTTCTGAAATTGCACTGAATACTTTTTTTTATAATTTCTCTATTCCGAAGTAATCTGCAGCATATTTCACAACAAACTTACGTTTGTAAACTAGACAGAAACCAATTAGCAAAGCAAAATGTAGTATATGAAGTCAGCGACATAGAAAGTTTCACTTATCCATGTTTTAAATTCTGTTGGAAACATAATTTTGTTAGGCAGACGTGGTTGTATTTCTAATCTAAAGATTGCACAGTCTCGCTTCAGCGTCTTACGCATCTACGTGAAGACGTATGCATTCTAAGTTAGGCGCGCTCCTAAGATAAACACACGTTGCATACAGATATTCTATTGTACTTATAATAAAGATATTGTTGTTGTCTAACAAACCAGAATCTCAGTCTTTTTGTTTGAGAAACAACGTGAGGAACACTATACAGGGTGCGTCAGCTAAATTCGGACAAAATAAATAATATATTTAACAAAAGTTTATTAATCAAACGTACAAAATTACATAAATATGTTTCTTCGTGTCATTTGTGAAACCGTTATTGACAAAAATTAATTCATGTAACCACCGTTTGCCGCAATTACTTCCTCGATTCTGGGCCTGAAGCGATTGCATGCTCTCCACAACGTCGATTTGTCCATATTGAAGAATGCTGCTTCAATAGCAGCCTAGAGTGATGCCACATTAGAATGTCTCGACTTGTTAGTAACCCTTTCACTCCACACGTAATGGTCCGACGGATTTAAACGGTCTATTTGGAGGCCAAAAACCTTTGCTCCAAAACATGTCGACGTTGTCCGACAGACAGTTTTAGACAAAATGACTCGTGTGAGCT
The DNA here is from genome assembly GCF_001313825.1 of Dinoponera quadriceps. Classification (NCBI taxonomy): domain Eukaryota; kingdom Metazoa; phylum Arthropoda; class Insecta; order Hymenoptera; family Formicidae; genus Dinoponera; species Dinoponera quadriceps. The sequence goes on along the minus strand of NW_014555097.1, from coordinate 3,164 downwards.
GGTGCGTCGTCCTGTGGGAAGACGTACGGCGTCCCAGAGGCCACAATGTCTCACTTACACTCAAAATTGTCGCCAATTTCCTAAGAGACAGTCCTGGATCATCCGCGACCAGCTCGTGGGCCCTTTGGACAGCTTCCGGGGTACTTGCCGACCTCTCTCTTGAATGGCTCTTCCTCGACGGGGGTTTGTGGAACTTTCTTCGGACTTCTCCGAAGCCATATATTTAACGGAAATTTTGTCCAAAATTAAACTGTCGATCTCAGATATTTGAAGAACTCAGTTATTTCAGCCGGCGCACGTCCAGTGCGAAGATTTTCAATAATCGTCGTTCTTCGGAAATTTTCCATGCTCGATCTTAACTGCTTAGCCATTTTGAGCATATGTTCGTTCAGAACATTGAGTTTACTCCGACACAAATACCAACTTAACGCTGAAGTGAAATATGGTGGGAAATTCAAATTTTAATTTGTCCAGACTTAGCTGACGCAATCTGAATATATTAATAAATATATAGAGAATGTTCCATTTTAAAATTTCCACTAAATTATCATATTAGAAAAGCATTTAAGAAAAAAATATTTCGAACAAAAGTTATATGGTTTCAAGGGGGACAAAATGGTGGGAACAATTCGATCTTGGATTATTGTTTGAAAGTCACGTGAAAGTTACCTTCAATTTCTTAAACGGCATTCCTTACTTTTCTTTCTACATCCTTATAGTTTATCTAGAGAACTTTCCAAAATTCTATAACTGAATATTTTTTCATTAAGTATATTTTGAGTTATAAGACTTGAAAGTTATAGTACGTCTATATTAGCATTACCCATTGTGCCATTTGGGGATTAATTTTGGCCATTTTGGCTTTGTGCCAAAAATAGGGGTTTCCATTAAAAAAATTGGTTCGATGATAACAATTACTGCTTAAGATACATTGAACTTGCGGAGAAAATTTTTTAGTTTTTAATAAATAATGTGTTAATATATTTCTAATGTTGAAATGGCTTTGAAATTTGTCCCAAAAATCAAGGACATCATTTAGTGCTTATGAACTAGTTAAAAATCTTAGAAAATTGAAATTAAACTTATCTTTTTAATTGTTTTTTTTATTTTCAGTTGCTCTTTTTAATCTTCTGCATTTTCGAATAACTTTGCCGTTTTGAAATCTGTTTCATCGTGTGATAAGAAAAAATGCCCGACTACCCGGCGAATAAAATCGTCGACATTCTTTTCATTTCAGGTAAATGTTTGTGTAATTACAGAAGAGCGGCAGTATTGTATCGAAGACGATTTCCTTTACGACAACATCCGCGTTGCATTGCAATTCGTAAAATTGAAATGAGAAGTTGGAGGGGAAATCTTCATCGACAATGAAGAAGATGCAGTGACTACGTGATGAATGTTTGTTTCCTTACAGTTTTGGCGATACTACATTTAAACTCACACTTATCTTTGTGTGAAATTCAGCGAACACTGGGAATCCCAAAATCGATTGCTGGCAGATATTTGAAAGCTACTTGGTACCATTCTTATCACATAATTCTAAATCAAGTTTTAACTGAGCACAATCAAAGAGAACTGTTATTATTTTGTCAGTGAGCGTCACTGCAATTCCTAAATTATGGTGATTTTTTTTAAATACGTTTTGTTCGATGAGGAGGACATTTTCCATAATTATAGGACTTTAAATAGGCATAATAGTCACTACTGGGCAATTAACCTTCAATGGATACAACAGATCGACCACCAGCATCGTTGGAGCCTTAATGTGTAATACAGAATTGTAAAAGGCTATTTAATTGGTCTCTTTTTCTTTGACAGCATGATTAATGATGAGATTTACTTGCAGTTCCTAAGAGATATTCTTTCGATTCTGCTTGAAAATGTTGACTTGTATACAAAGAGAAGAACGTGTTTCACATATAATAGAGAAGATCCTCACTATGCCAATATCTTCAAAAATTTTTTTAACCAAAACTTTCCTAATAAATGGATTGGCAGGGTGATAGCGTGGGTCGAGTAAGTTGACCAGCAAGATCACTAAATCCACATTCCCCTGATTTTTATATGTGGGGCTATCTGAAAGATGTAGTCCATCATGAAAAACCAACGATTTGAGGAAATACGATGGAGAGGATAACGTGCAATAACAATCCACGCGATGATCTCTTAAATACTGTTACGAATTTTTAATAGCGTATCCAATATTGTGTACAATTCAATGGTGCTACCTTCAAACATCTTATAAATTAATCAATTAATAGCATTTAAAATAATCATTGCCATTTTTAGAATTATGTGATCTTGCCTTAGCTACCTAGATCACCTCACGATCTTGCCTTAGCTAGCAGACTCACCTCTCGATCTTACCTTAGCTGGCAGAGTCACTTCTCGATCTTGCTTTAGCTGGCTGGGTAACCTCACGATCTTGTTTTCGCTGGCTGGGTTTCATACAGTTTCACGATCATCCACGTGGTACACCATGGATAATACAAATGCAGGTGATAATATATATTTCAAGTCTTATAATTCAAAAAATGTTTAACATAAATATTTATAGCGTTTTGGAAAGTTCTCGAGATAATCCATAAGAATATGTAGTGAAAATAAGGAATTACATTTAAGAAATTGAAGGTAATCTTCACATGACCTTCAAACAACAATCCAAGGTCGAATTGTTTTCATAAACTTATGTCCCCCTTGAAACTATACAACTTTCGTGGAAAACGTTTTTTTTCTTAAATGCTTCCTTAAAAAGATAATCTAATGAAGACAATAAAATGGGGCTCCTTGTATTGGTAATACAAATAAGTTTCCGCCGTTTCTTTATAAAAATTATTAATTTATTGTAAAAAAAATATACGTTATATTTTATTCAAAATATTGTCCGTCATTAGCTACTACTTTTTGCCATTTTTCTGGCAGCATTCGGATGCCACATCGAAAAAACTCTTCATCTTTTGAGGCTACCCATGAATCGACCCAATTTTTGGCTTTTTTGTAAGAAGTGAAGTGCTGCTCGACCAGGGCGTGAGCCATCGACCGGAACAAGTGGTAGTCCGAAGGAGCAATGTCTGGTGAATGCGTCTGGTCACGGCGGGTGGGGTAAGACATCCCAATGTAAAGCTTCCAAAGTATCCTTGACGACTTTTGCAACATGTGGCCGA
>NW_014555096.1:0-3368 GCF_001313825.1 Dinoponera quadriceps | reverse complement strand
GCCTGCAAATCGGAGTCTTCAAACTTTTTCGGTTGGCCTGAGCGTTCTTCATCATTGACATCAAAATCACTAATCTTAAAATGCTGAAAATGCTGCATATTTGGCATGTTCTTTCCGATGGAGCATAATTGCTATAAGCTTCGAAAAGCAATTTATGAACTGCAGCTGCAGTTTTTTTCAAGTCAAAGTAATGAAGCAGCACATGTCGAAAAAACAACTTATCGCGTTCCATATTTAATCAAAAGAAAAAATAGCACTGCTTGCTTAAATGAATCTCTTTGCACTGAATTTTATTGACAAATGTCTAAATTCTAAAATGCAGCTAGTTTCAGATGTCAAAATAAATTACACCTACAACTAACGTCATCTAACTGTGAGCGGCAGGAACTAAGTTTACTACCTAATACCTCCCTGGGTATGGGGACGAGGTTTGGACTTTCTCCTCCTCTCCACCGATAGAGTTCGGCTACGGATATTCGGCCGTCTTCTATCTTTTTTCGCGCTATCTCCCCCTTCGGTACCTTAGAGGCACCCGGCTAGTCAGGTAGAAGCAGCGCAACCTTCTTCCCTGGGGGGATTTAGGAGCCCAGTTTCTGCTGGGGGCCCGCTAATCCTTTTGTGAGAGCCACAGCGGGGGCTGCAGTCAGGTTCGCAATACTACCCACTTTTTCTCCGGCTCCCTTCTTCTTTTGAACGGCCCGACTCTGACCAAAGTCTCTACTCCGCCGGCTTTTTCTTACCTGCGGAATAAATGGATTAAATTAGCTGAGCCGAGCAATTACGGGCCTTAAGGCCCGAGCCCTCGCAGCAGCAACATAAACCGCTGCCGTCCACTTCGCTCAGGCACTGGGACTGAACATGTCTCCCCTCCAATCATTGAAAACACTAGAGGATCCTGGGCGAGAGGATCTCTGCACGGGCCACAGTCTATTACACCTGCATCCTCTCGTCACGAACAATCGCGCTGGCGGCCCTTATTTGGCTGCTCGTCCCACATGCCTTTAGATCGTTGGGTGCTCGCCTGATCGCGTCGATAATAATCTCTGCCGGAAAGAAGCTTTCTGTCTCGGCGACTGCAGTCCTGATATCCTTTGCAGTCTTCGAGTCAGAGTCCTTCACTCCCTCTACGCTCTTCGAGGGAACCATAATACGAATGCCCCCGTCGCCTGCAAAAAGCGCCATTATTCTTTCTGCCAGCGTCCTAGCTTCGACCTGGCTCTCGGGGTCGGGGACTTAAGATGAAAGATCCCGTGATGCCACGCTTAGGCCTCACGCTGGAGATCTCCAGTTCCGAGAGCTTCTCTCTCGCTCGACGCATCACCAGCGCATACTCGTGTCTAGGAGCACAAGTAATCGTCATGGCCGCACGTGTCAGCAGCCTGAGCTTCGGCAGGGATGGATCACTGCTTCCCTTCCCGCTCCTCTTTTTGGTGGTTTTATCTCCGTTGTCTGAGGATGTCCTAGGGAGGCCGGTGTCCCGTTCGTTTGAGAAAGTTTGAGAATGTTTCGACGTCTCCTTCCCCTCTCCCATATCTCATTCTGAATCGTCCCCTTGAGGCTTTTCGAGTGGCCTACTATATTCTGGAAGAGGATGATACTTTCCACCCTCNTCGCACTCCCTCAGCAGCGCACGCAGCTTCCTCACTTTCTCTTTCAACCCCCAATCCTCGTTGTTGCACGATGGTGACGTGCAAATCCTTTCTGCCTCCCGCCGGGCCCTGTCCCAGGCCCTCCAAACTCGGAGTCTCCCTCATCAGGTGAGTGTGGGTGGCCGTCAATGTTTCGACGTCTCCCTCCCCTCTCCCATATCTCATTCTGAATCGTCCCCTTGAGGCTTTTCCAGTGGCCTACTATATTCTGGAAGAGGATGATACTTTCCCTGGCCGCCAGATCGTCAGTCGGTTTTGCCCTTATCTCCTTCAAGTGCCAAGGCGTTTTCAACCGCCTCTCGAAGGCAAGTTTTTTATCGAGGTTTTCAACCGCCTTGGCACTTGAAGGAGATGAAGGCAAATCCGACTGCCGATCNCAAGTTTTTTATCGAGGTTTTCAACCGCCTTGGCACTTGAAGGAGATGAGGGCAAAGCCGACTGCCGATTTGGCCGCGAGGGCGACGGAAAGCCTCATCCTCCTCCAGATTGTAGTAGGGCGCCCGAGCGGAATCTCCTGTCGTTCGGAAAACCAGCCTGAGAGCTGGCCCTCGACAACGGCGAATACAAGAAGGAAGCCAATTTTTCGGTTCCTCTCCCCTCTCCACCGGCCTTATCTAAAAGACCTTATCCAAAAGAGACCGAGTACGACTTACACTGTAACACAGTTACCTTCGGCTCCTCACCTTCTGGCGGACTCCCGCTACGTGCGAAGGGTCCTGATTCTACCTGCGTGGCCAAACGGGGGGCCGTCGCCCTCTTCGGCGACAGCAGAATCTGCTACCGTGCTCGACAGCAACACGGCAAAGGCCCATCGTAGGATAACGGCGAGCAGACCAGGAGGATATTTTCAAAATTTGCAGTCTTCTGCCGCTCCGAACACCACTGGGGAGGTAAGAATATCTTTCCTGTTGGACATTCTAACTTCCATAAATTGAGAGAGAATTCTATAAGCCTTCTCTCACAGGCAAGTTTTTTATCGGGGTTTTCCTTTCTCTACGTTGCTAAAAAACAGACAAGCCCGACCTGCCCGGGAAAGGGAGCTATTGGGGCGACTCCCACTCGCCCGTTCCGGGGTCCTTCCTCAGCTGAGTATTTAGCGGCGCCATTCCCTTACGGGGTAGAACCACTAAACCTCCAGGACCCCGGTAACATTTTAGTCGCCGATCGCTTAAGGGGTTATTCACAGGTACACAAATCTGTTGGGCGTTCCCCAATCCACCGTCTGGGGACGCTCTCGATCGCGGAGGTTTTCTGCGCCCCGATTTGTGAATCGGAATTCATAAGATAGGCGTTCANTAGGCGTTCCTACCTCGTTTCCAGAACTTCCATCCTCCGACTGTGGAAACACGTGACTGAAGGACCACGGCCGGTGAGCCAGATATTAGCATCACCATGCACTCAGCGCATAAGTCGAGCGAAAGAAGGCGGCTTCGTTACTATTAAAACCTCTTTCAACCCAATGGAATCCGAGCCACCGGCACGTCCGCGGTATTTCTTATCGATGGGCCCCCATGTACCCAGTGACAGTTGTCTGACGGATCAGGGAGTGCATTGTTCCAGCGTTAACTGAAGCAGATCACCGGCGCACCCCATTGTTGCCGACTATCACCTGCCACCAAGTAAGAGGGAAAGGACATACATCACCCACTTCCGAAACAGAATCATGTCTATGTTACCTCGGCGATACAATTTCCATTGGGTGTTCTCCTGGGGTATTTC
>NW_014555095.1:0-6786 GCF_001313825.1 Dinoponera quadriceps | reverse complement strand
TTGTTCCAATAAATGATTTGTATCATCAAAAACCGACGTTGGTATTAGTTGAAGACATTGGCAAGTTAAAAATAATAAAACATTTTTTGTGGAAAATATTTGAGACCTACTGTGCCCCTTATAACTTTTTCTGCAACTAAGCAAATATGGATAACGTCATTGGAAGCCTTAACTAGTCCGCGAGAAACATTGTTATTTAGCCCTTTGTTTACTTTTTCTTCTGAAAAATAATTTTTTCGCAAAAGTAATTTGCTAGTTTCTTCACAATTTTCATTATTTTGCAACTTAATTTTACAAATATTACATGAAATTAGATAGCTACACAACTCAGCTTCAAATTCCCGTATGAACGATTCCGCTATCTTCAATAGGAGGGAAAAGGGGTCATTTTTTTTTGTTCAAAAATAACCCCTCTAGAAGAGGCTACTATGAACATAGGTGATTTTCGCCTCAAAAACGCATGTCACGGAGCCTTATTCAATATAACCCCTTTAATTAACTATTTTAAATTTTTTAAAAATTATTTCAGATCTTTAGCATTTTTTTTTCAAGTTTTGGGTCGAAAAACTNTTTCAAGTTTTGAGTTGATAAACCTTAAAAAATTCACTTTTCCGCAAAATGCTTCCATAAATCCATCAATTTATTTTACTTCATCACCAGAAGTTGAGGAATTCATAAATAAACACAAAATATATTTAAAAAAATGTTAATAGCTTTAATAAAAAATACAGCTCAGCTGTTCTAATTACGCAGCACTTCGCAACTTACAAACTTAATATAATCTTGAATTAGTTTTCTAGGAACATTGGTCCTTACAAAACAAAATAAACTAGAAAAAATTGAATAGAATGATAAAATCACTAGAAACAAAGGAACGGAAGTACATCACAGAAAAATCTTCATCGTTTAAAATCGACCAAATACACATCCTTCTGGCCATGAATGGGCTTCGGAGCTGGGATCCTCTTCACCTCTTTAAACCACAACTTGTCCTCTATGGCTGGCCAGGTCTACCATTTTCCTTTCTTGGCCATGCAGGTAACCTCGAACTCGGAACTGTTTTGGGCAACAACTTTCCCCGGGTATCTGCGCCCACTGTTGGTGATGACAACGAAATCTCCTTCACCAATAGGTTTATTATCACAGCTGCCAGCAGGCGCTGACGAAGCTATTTTTAGAGGACGACTGATCGAGGGAGCATGTTGGTGAAATGGGAGAGGGTCGTCTTCATCACAGGATGAAGACAATTCTAGAGCGCTTTGACCACTTTCAGCATACGATAATGTTCGAGCTCGTTGCTGAGGACTGTGAGTCTTAAGAGGCCCGTCTGGAACGCTTTTTGGTTTGTGGTTTCTTGGCCTTTTGAGGCACTCCTTTAGATTTTTTTGGTGGAACAGCTTCACTCTGTCCTGAAGGACCTTCGTCAGCACCACGAAGATCAGTCACCATGATGCCTTTGCCTGGTGGAAGTGACATCTTCCGTTTTCGTATTTTTTTGGACACAGCTTCTGTGCGAATAGTGTTAAGGTGTGCAATGAAGGGGTTGCTTAGGTGATCACTATAAGCTGTTTCATGCTCCAACGCTGAATCGCACAACCTGCTCAAAACAGCATCCGGTTTGAATGGATGGATGCCACACTTGCGGAAACCTGCTTTGAGGTTTTCGGGGCTTCTATCGGCCAGCGCATCCAAGACCTTTTTAAGCATGGAAGGAAATTGATCTTTGGGGATACACCCACAACTCCTGCCTCTAGGGGTGTCTTTCCACTCTTCCAAAACTTTACGCCATTCATCCTTCAGTGGCCTGAAAAATGCAACATTTAGGGGTTGCAGAAGATGAGTGGCGTTTGGAGCAAGGGCGACGAATGAGATGTTATTTTCCTCGCATTTTTTAATAACATCATAGTTGAAATGAGAGGACTGTCCCCCAGCAGCACTTTTTTCCCAGGTTGTCGGCGTACAAATGGCAACAAATGGTTTTCAAACCAGTCAGCAAATATGAAGGAGTCTATCCACTCACTCTTACTTCTATGGTACCTGGTGCCAGGAGGGCCTCCCTCGATCCAGGTGTTGTACACATTCTGTGCCTTGTAGATAACGTAAGGCGGTAGCAGGACCCCGGCACCATTCCCACACATCATTACTGTTGTGCATGCCTTTGTGGCATTTCGGACGATTTCGGGATACTTTGTACCTCGTTTGAAGAGCACATTCTTTTTGTTCTTTGGGTCATCGACAAAGTTTGTCTCGTCATAATTATAAACGTTACAGGGAGGTACTCTCTCTAACTCATGCCTCAAGTGATGAATGTAATCACGAATTGTATCCTTATTCACTGCTGCTCGGCTAAGAGGAATGTTGCGACCTGTTCTGCGAGTGATATCAGGATGTCTCTTTAAAAATAGCTTCACCCAGTCAATTCCAGGCGTATTTTCTTTGAAAACTGGCACCGTTCGACCCATTTTGTCAAGATAAGATCTTACTATCATCTTCAAGTCCCTGATTGAACATGGGAAGCCGTACGTACCGACTGCCACAATGAGAGCGCACAAAATCTTTTCTTCTTTGGGTGAAAACACGGTAGGATGTCCTGGTGATTTTTTTCGTGGAATAGGATTTGCAGGCTGTCCTGGTTCTGGAGGTGAGGTTCTCAACCGCTGCTGCACTTTCTGCCTTTGCTGACTATCAAAGGTAAGCACAAATGGTTCCAGTCGGAATGTTGAATCTATAACAAAGATGTGATATTGTTGTTAGTTAGCTAGCACCAAAGGAAGGATTCGCTTGAAAGAAGGTAAACGAAAAAAAAAATAGAAACGAAAACACTCTTCCGATGCAGCTCTTATCGTTGCCTTTCCAGCTAGGCACTTCTCGACAGCCTTTGTCAAGGCGAGTGGTGAATAATTGCGATAATGCCGAGCTCCCAACTTCCGAATGTAACGTCGCGGCATGTTTTCTTGCTTCCAATGAACAACAAAACACACGTTAACACGATGTTCAAAGTAGCCCCGTCTTTTACCAGGTGACAAAACTTTGTTCAAAGTAACCCCTACAAGTTCCCGTTTTTTACCTAATTAAAGATGTAAAATTAAAGAAATGAGTTAGAGACATGAAACAAAAAAGAAAATGTTGCTAGATAGATTGATAATCAATGTATTACTCACATGAAACAATCCTGCAGCCACACACGCCAGGCCAGATGAGGTTTGGATGCGTTTATCGAAACACCTGTTAACACTGATATGACGAAAAGGTGCGCAGAGGCCCAGGTTGGCCAACATGTGCACTTATCGCGATTGCAGCACATTCTATGTATAATCCTTGAAAGTTTAGAACCAACCGGGGGTTGCTAGCTTGAAAATTGAGCCCGCCAGAAGGATTTGCGTTTTAAAAGCGCGATCGTATAAAGTAGCCTCTCGTGTTCAGAGTAACCCCCGTTTACAGTATATATTTGACAACATCTGTGGTGTATTCTGTCAATAATGAATTATTCAATTTAAAATAGTCATGGTCAGAAGAAGTTGATTGCACAATTGATTCAATAGAAAAATGTTGGCTTGCGTTTGTACTTGGTACATTGTCACTTTTGTCGGAAATTTTTAAAAGTATTGTGTCATCTTTAGGGGTGCAATTTGCACTAAGAAGTACTGATACGTTTGCCAAGTGCAAGATTTTTCTGTATGCCGCTTGAAATTGATAACAGCTGGGATTGTTGTTCCATCCTCCCATTCGTCTTATGAGAGCGAAAAATATTTCGATATGGTCCTGAGACAATTTATAAGTTAAAGAAAAATTTGTATTACTGTCTTTGAATAATTCATCTGCTATACAGATAACACTTTTGAAATTCATCGCAAAACCTATAAAACCTGTTCTCATGTTTGTGTGTATTATTTTTACTTTGTTTATTTTTAAATTATTTAAATATTCCGTGAACTTATGTACATTAATTTTCATACTATTAAGATTGTCTTTACTGATTGGACGCTTTGAATTAGCTTTACATAATAGATTTCGAGAGTTTAACAAATCAAATATGTCATTGAAAATTTTACAAAATTTAGCTGTTGCTGATGCACCATCAAAATTAAATTGCCTGTTTGGGTTTCTTAAATGTAAGTCTAGTTCAGCAAATAACAAAGCATTACTAACACTATTGTTTAAAACTTGAGCAGCAAGATTTACTTTCATTTTTTCATTTGTAAAATTTATATGTCGATTTCTTAATTTCGTAGCGGCATGAAGGCCTTCATGATCTTGTAATTTATGTAACATAGTAATAAAGTTCCATTCTATTTTATTACCATCTTCATCTGTAAAAATATCAGCCTTTGCAAAATTGTTTCTTATTAATTTCAGCATATGACATGCATCTAGTAGTATATATTGGTAATACAAATAAATTTCCGCTGTTTTTTTTTATAAAAATTATGAATTTATTGTAAAAAAAATATTAAATAAACGTTACATTTTATTCAAAATATTGTCCGTCACTAGCTACTACTTTTTGCTATCTTTCTGGCAACATTCGGATGCCACGTCGAAAAAACTCTTCATTTTTTGAGGCTACCCATGAATCGACCCAATTTTTGGCTTCTTCGTAAGAAGTGAAATGCTGCTCGACCAGGGCGTGAGCCATCGACCGGAACAAGTGGTAGTCCGAAGGAGCAATGTCTGGTGAATACGGCGGGTGGGGTAAGACATCCCATTGTAAAGCTTTCAAAGTATCCTTGACGACTTTTGCAACATGTGGCCGAGCGTTGTCGTGCTGAAAAATAATTTGTCATGTCTTTTGGCATATTGGGGGCGTTTAAGCTTCAATTCTTGGCTTAATTGCATCAGTTGCTGTTGATAACGTTCTCCAGTGATAGTTTCGTTAGGCTGGAGTAGCTCGTAATAGATTACTCCGAGCTGATCCCACCAGATGCACAACATTAGCTTCTTGCCATGAATATTCGGTTTGGCCGTTGAAGTTGGTGCATGGCCGGGCTTACCCCACGATTTCCTACGCTTTGGGTTGTCGTAGTGGATCCACTTTTCATCCCCCATCACTATTCGATGCAAAAAACCCTTCCGANTGCATCAGTTGCTGTTGATAACGTTCTCCAGTGATAGTTTCGTTAGGTTGGAATAGCTCGTAATAGATTCGGATCCGAGCTGATCCCACCAGATGCACAACATTAGCTTCTTGCCATGAATATTCGGTTTGGCCGTTGAAGTTGGTGCATGGCCGGGCTTACCCCACGATTTCCTACGCTTTGGGTTGTCGTAGTGGATCCACTTTTCATCCCCCATCACTATTCGATGCAAAAAACCCTTCCGATTTGTCTTTGGAGAAGTTGTTCGCATGTGAAAAGACGGCGTTCGACGTCTCTTGGTTTGAGTTCATGCGGAACCCAATTTCCTTGCTTTTGTACCATACCAATGGTCTTGAGACGATTTGAAATCGTTTATTGAGTCACTCCAAAGTTTTCTGCGAGCTGCTCTCTTGAGTTTGGCATGAGTCTTGGTCAAATAATGCCTCTAACTCAGCGTCTTCAAACTTTACTGGCCTTCCTTCGCGTTCTTTATCTTCCACGTCAAACTCGCCGTTTTTAAACTTTTGAAACCACTCACGACAACTTTTCTCACTTAAAGCAGCATCACCGTAAACTTCTACAAGCGACCGATGCGCCTCAGCAGCAGATTTCTTTAAATGAAAGAAATAAATCAAAACTTCCCGCAAATGACGCTTATTCGGTACAAAACTCGACATTTTCGAACGAAAGAAATATATACTGCCAATACAAAGTCAATAGTATTTTAAGGTTATGTTGTTGCCAGGTGTCCAAATTTTCTATATGATGTTTTACATCTGACAATTTCAAAGTAATCTTGTCGGTGGAGCCATCTTTTGAAAACGGCGGAAACTTATTTGTATTACTAATAATCTACGTTGTGACATCACAAGTACCCTGGGTACCTATTGGCTAAAAATTCACGCCACGCAGCAGTTCGCGGCGCGGCGTGAGTTTTTCATCAATAGGTCCCCCGTTAATCAATTACAAGCAATAAAATATGTATTGATTTCAATAAAAATCAATACAATTTTTATCGCTTTTTATCGATTTAATTCGATTTCTATAGACCTCTTGTAGCAGGATTGGATCACGAAGGTTTTACGTGAATTGCAAAAATTGCGATTCTTAGATACACTAATGCTATCAAGTTTTACATTAGATTGGAATCGAAATTAGATTAGGATCAAAATTTTTGAAATAACAAGTAGAAACATATTTACTTATACATACATGTATATTTTCTTGTGATTGCATGGATAAAAAGAAAAAATTATAGATGAATTGTATCAGTTATTTTAAATAAAGAAAAAAAATATTATTAAAATGTTTAAAAAAAAGTGTCATGCTATTTCAAGAATTTGACACAATTGCTGTTATAATAAATAGAGTACAACATTAGAACTTCATTATAACTTTTTTTTTAAGATTGTGCATTCAGTTTACTTATAAACGATGGAAAGTGTTTATGTAAACCAAATGTAAACTTCATCCAGTTTACATTTAGATACTTACTTACACATATTTATTTGTAATATCGAAATTGATCTGCTGCTACATCACATTCTAAAAAGAGGGATTTTATTGAGGTAAAATAAAATAAATGAAACTCATTTTAAATGTATTAAAATTCTATATTTTATAAATGTACTTGAAAAATAAGTTGTGTTATTTACAGTATACTGTTACGTCCGTGTCTTGATGCCCGCGCCTTTAGCGCCCTGAACATACA
>NW_014555094.1:405-961 GCF_001313825.1 Dinoponera quadriceps | reverse complement strand
AAAATGTTTCTAACGACATCTATTAGTGTATTAGAGAAGTTAGAAATCGAATGGTAAGACATAATGCTGTACCCGACAAGCAGGTGTCGTATTTACCGCAGGTAGTCGTTTCGGAGCAGTCGGGAGGGGTCGAGAAAGAGCTCGAAATTTCAATGAAAACGATTTCTGGCAGATATAAAACCGTTTGTCTCTTATTCTAGAGGGTTCAAAGGATTTTTTAAGCCAATAAAAAAAGAATCGATTTTTTGAAATTTCTACTGTGGTGTAACCCCTTAAATTGAAACCCAGCCCTCTGCTAGCAGTTTCAGTGAATTCCACGTCTCCCCCACATGTTTTGAACTTAACTACTTGGCTCAGCTTTGAAAATACCTATAAAAAATTGATAACTTTATAAAAAACACTTTGATCAATCGGCACATTCAAATCGTCGAAGGAAGTATTGAGCTTCTGTTCAGACGTACTAGTATTAATTGTTGCTGTCTCGGCGACGTATCTATTTGCAGGACGAACTCGCCTTTTCTTTCTATCTCTTCTTTTTGTCGTCTTTCCAGCAGAG
>NW_014555094.1:0-382 GCF_001313825.1 Dinoponera quadriceps | reverse complement strand
AGAGTGCCTCTTACCTCTTTTATCCATTATTTAAACAATCACAATGTTTTTAACTTTCAAAAACACGTAAATCAAAACTTTTGTCAACAAAACAAGATCACGTTGTATTCACTAAATTTAAGGTTATATTTACCATACGCGCGCAGCTCTCCGAAACGCCCAAAAACGCTCTGCCAACACGTCAGTGTCTGACGTTTTTTTCAAATACATAGAGTTCGAATTTTTACTTGAAACTTTACATACATGTTCTTCGATGTCTAAACTATTGATTTAGCAAAAAAATAAAAAATCGATTTTTTGACAATTTTACAGTGTTCGGGCCCCTTAATGAAGTATGGGGTCTGGCATTGTCGTGGTGGAAGACGATTCCTTTTCGATTTGC
>NW_014555093.1:0-18292 GCF_001313825.1 Dinoponera quadriceps | reverse complement strand
CTTCGCAGATGGAAATTCGATCCATCATGTTTCTTTGTGTTAATTGGTGCGGCACTCAAACATCGAGCTTTTTTTTGAATCCAGCTTTGTGCAAATGGTTTAAAACTGTTATGTCGATCTTTAGCTCCTGGGCGATGCTACGACTGCTAACATGCCGGTCGATTATTTCTGTGATTTTATCGACATTTTCGACGGGCCTACCTATGCGAGGTGCATCTTTAACATCAAAAATACCTGAACGGAATCGACGAAACCAAAATTGCACGTAATTGGCTGTTACAGTATCGGCACCATAAACACCATTCACAATTACAGCCGCCTGGCTTGCATTTTCGCCTTTATCAAAGAAAAACTGTAAAATGTACCGAATTTTCTTTTTGTTGACTTCCATTTTTAACACCTTGTAACTCACAACTGAATGGACCAAACAAAAAACAACAAAAGAATTTTTTTAGTGCGAAATGTCACTTTTCCAACGAGCAGAAATCTGAAATTGTTTGATCGATACTTTACGAGATATCGATCACTACAGACATCTACCGAAAAAATAATGGATTTCTTTTTCCCCAACCTAATATTACAAAAAAGAATTTTTCCCAGTAAATAAAGAAAGAACGGCCGATTAAGGAATGAATAAATAAATATAGAAAATAGACGAAATTCTCGTTAGATAGTAATAGATGCAACAGCAATACTAACAAAATGCCTGGCTTCCAAACGGTCGTATCAGCTCGTGCGTGCGTGCGTGCGTGCGTGGCTCGATGCGACAGGTACGAACACTGTCATTTCGTCCGTTGCGTATCGCGTATCCGAACCTAAATACCTCGTTAAATGTCTGCGCCGGTATTCCGACGCGGCGACGTAAAAGTGGAAAAGTACAGGATGCGGGAGAAATATTTATTACGCACGATCTAGGACAGTTTCACATTCGACCGCTTAAAAAAATGAACCTCTCGTCGACACTGGCACGGCGATGTCGACGATAACATTAATGTCGTGCACAATGACGTCATGCGTGCCGATTCGAGAAAAGTCGCGTGCAAAAATTCGGAACGATTGCTTGAGGAAAAGGTGTTTACGGAAACATGTGTTTCGCGTCTGATTGCTATTCAAAATATTCCGTGTCCGATCGCGAGTCACAGAATGAACGACACATGGACGCGCGAAATTGTCAATGTAATCGGTTTTTCAACGTCGTTAAACTAAGTTACGTCATAAGAAGAAAAAGGAATGACTCGCCTCTCGGAATATTTATTTATTATGCGCGATTTAAGACGGTATCGCGTTCGACCGTTTTAAGAAAAAATCTCTTTCAGACGTCACAGCGCAGTGAAGTCGACGATGACATTAATATCGCACGTGGCAGCGATTCGAAAGCCGACTCGAAAAGAATCGCAAGCATATCGGGATGCAAGCATATCGGGATGCAAGCATATCGGGTATTTGAAAGAATAGATATATATACGGAGGCACGACCTATATTTTGCCGCAATGCTTGATATATTTCCAATTTGATTTCGAGCCATGAAATGAACGAAGCATATGAATTTGTAAAATGCTCGATATAGTCGTTTCAAAGAGCGACATCAATTTTTGACATCAATGAACAGTTATGTCATCGAAAGAGAGAAGTCTCGCTGCATCATTTATTATACGCAATTTAAGGAAATATCACGTTCGATCGCTTAAAAAGAAATCTCTTTTAGACGTCTGCGCAGCCATGATAATGTAATAAACGTCAATGATAATGTTAACATTGCATGCGTGTAACAACCGACTCGAGAGAAAAACTCCATTCGAGATGATTATTTGATAAACATATTTTTATAGAGACATATATGTGTGTGTTTATGTGTCTCACTGCAACTTGAAACATTCCGCGGCCAATCACGAGCAACGAAATGAACACACTATACTTTCAATACTGTCGTTTTAGAGGACTTTTTTTTACATCACTAAACATAGTATAATGTCATCAATCAGTTATTTATCATTCGCGATTTAGTATATAATATCATGCTCGGCTGCCTGAAAAGAAGTCTCTCTTAAACGATGTCAGCGATAACCTTAATACCGCACGCGCACGACAGTCGAGTCAAAGGAAAAATTGCAGACATAATTCGGAACGATTATTCGATAAAAGGATATTTTACGGAGGCATTTTTCGTGTCTTACCGCGACTTGGAAATGCCATCGCGAGCTGTGAAATTAACAGCATGTGGACTTGTAACGTGCTCAATATAACTGTCGTTCCAGAGAGCGACTTTTTTTACATCACTAAAGAAAATTACGTCATCGGGAGAGCACTAGAGGGCTCGACGAAGGCTCGGAGAAGAACTATCAGAGCGAATGATTCGAACGAATAGTCATCGACAGCTTATCCCACACGAGCAATCGTCTCCTTGAGAGAATATCCTCGAGGATATCCTCAATCAATGTTTTATCTAAAGTCCAAAAAATATGCAGCGAAAGCACACATCATCTTTCCTAAATTCTCCACAAAGAGAATATAATTCTTAATCCCGGTCACTCCAGCATCGACTAACCGGCATTATCCAAATAACATGTTTTCATAAGTTGATTAACCATTGTAACGTTGTAACGATCCAGTAAGGGGTCAGACTGATGTAACGGTTAAAAAAAATCGGGTTCTTTTTGCGACTTTTCGCATGTTACTTAGGAATGTGTCCTTGACAACATATGTCGAGGTCAATCGGAGCTGTTTCCTCTATTGTAAACTTTTACCATATTGTGTATATACAGGATGTCTCAGAAACCCCGCTTCGTGAGTGTGTAGAACTCATTGAGTTGAATAAAAAAGTCCTCAATATCATTTTGCGAATAACACGCAAAATTTTGCATTACCAATGGTTGAAAACGGTCATGTAGAGAGACTTCTTTAATTAATAACTCAAAGGTTTGCGTATTATTTGCAAAACGGTAGAGAAATTTATGTTCAGAGTGGCCTAATCTACAAATATATGACAATTGTTGTACCTAACGACAGACGTCGGTATATTATTATCTAACTTTACAAACGTGTGAATAGTATTTCCATCCATAAGCAACTAAAATTTAAAAGGATTCCTAAGAAAATGACTTGACGAGCCAACTACTTTAACACGTTTAGTGGCGCGCTAATTTCACATGACTTTCCATTCACGCTCACTATGTCTCACGTCACCGCATGTATTATAAGATATCTTGTAATATGTATGATATTACAAAAATCATTATTTCGAAGAGGAAAGTGTAAAGTAAAATACATGCGCTACGCCAGAAGTCGGGAAGTCCAATCTGGGCCACCGATGGTCTACGCTCGACGTGTTAAGTCAAGTTAATAAACATGACCGGCCGAGATTTACGATATATGACATTTTTCGATCGATGATATTAGATCATCGGTTAATTTTATCTAAAAAGAAAAAAAGAGTTTCTTTCTTCCCAATATGGGTCGGCGACTCGTCCGGCGGCCTCCCGTCGTCCTCGGCCGATCGCATCACAATCCGTGATAGACGCTTGAGACGATGGAAACGAACGAGGCCGCACGAGCGCGCGAGCGCGCCTGGACTATTTTCCACCTACTTTCCCGCATTATGCAAGCTGCGCTCGCTCGCATTCACGCTCGTGTCCGCGCTCCCAACCACCGGGCGGTTTCAACCGTGGCGCAATTTGCGCAACAAACCTCGCACCGGCGATGTCATCGAACACCGTCGCGGCAGCCGCCTTCGTTCCCCGTGCGCGCACATTGCGTGCACGTGTCGCGGGAAGGGTAAACGCGTGGTCGCGCGCGTGACCGCGCGGCCGAGGCGTGCCCTTCTCCTGATCACGTGGAATGTAACGCGGTACGTTCTCCCCTCCTTCCCCTCTCCCCCACACCTTACTCGGCCTTTCCCGCTTGTCCTCCTCTACCTTCGGTGCCTTTTGCACCTACCGCACTCCTCGAAACGCGCCACCGTCACGACTCTCAGCTTGCTTTCCCGCTTGCCGTGCGAGCTGGAGACGGTGATTGCGGTGTGACTCGCGAGCCTGGACCACGCGAGTCACCATTAACGAGAACTCACAATGACAATGCGTTAAGGTTTCCTATCCAGGCCGAACTTACACAGCGTATCGCATATGTATAAGGAAATCAACCGATCGCACAGTGGAATTTGGTGTTAAAAAATGTCCGCTGAAATATTTTGCATTGCTTTAATGCGGAGAATGTGTTGAAGAGTACAGGAATGTAATGTTAAATTAATACCTTTACCTTGTTAATACATGGTGATTAAGAATTGTATGAGTTTGAAGATATCGTTCTCTTCATCTGATTTTTTATATATTATTATATTTTATATATTTATATATTTTTTTATATTATATATATATATATATATTAGGTTGGGGAAAAAGAAATCCATTATTTTTACGTGAACTTCAAGACTTTATTTAACATGTTTCGGATTGTCCGATTTGGGTCAAGTATGCACCGTTTTGTTTTATAATTTATTGCCATTTTAAAGGTAGTTTCATAATGCTTCTCTCATAAAAGTTTTGATCCCTATTGGCGAAAGACCTCTAGTAATCGATTTTCACAATTTTCTCTTGATGCCAATTTCTTATCACTAAGGAAGTTTTGCAATACAAGAAAAACATGGTAATCGCTTGGTGCCGGACTATATGGTGGATGCATCAAAACTTCCCAACCAAGCTCCCCGAGTTTCTGGCGAGTCACTATAGACATGTGTGGCCTGTCCTTATGGAACACAACACCTCTCCTGTTGGCCAATTCTGGCCGTTTCTGGTCAATCGCTAGCTTCAAACGGTCCAGTTGTTGACAGTAGAGATCCGAATTTAGTGTTTGGCCATATGGAAGCAACTCATAATAAATGATTCCTTTCCAGTCCCACCAAATGCACAGCAGAACCTTCCTGGCCGTTAGTCCTGGTTTGGCCACCGTTTGAGCTGCTTCACCGCGCTTTGACTACGATCGTTTTCGCACAATGTTGTCGTATGTGACCCATTTCTCATCCCCAGTTATCATCCATTTAAGAAATGGGTCGATTTCATTCCGTTTGGCCAAAGCTTCGCAGATGGAAATTCGATCTATTATGTTTCCTTGTGTTAATTGGTGTCACGATTGTGTTAATTGGTTCACGATAATATGGCCATAGATATTAATTTTAAAGTTCAGAGAGAGAGAGAGAGAGAGAGAGAGAGAGCCTAGATGGAGGAAGACGCCTACAAACGCGATACACTGCAAATCCAAGTGTGTAATTTCTACATGTTTTCGTGTGTAAAATCGTGTAGTTACTTTTTATACAGTTTTAAACACGTTATTTTATATACTTCGTCTGTGTTATTTTATGCAGTCAAATGTGTGCGCGCACATCTTACACGTATATTAAATCACACATTTAAAACGTGTGAATATAAGAATTTAATATTTCCTTATCCTCTTTCATTCTTTTTAACAAGAAATGTGTCGTCAAATCATTAACCATGAACATATTGAATTTTAAGAATAAGAAAACTGTTGTACGTCCGAATTTTTTGAAATACAAACGAAAACGAAAGAGGTACAAACGGGTACAAACTATGCTTTTTCGAATGCTGTTTTTCGATATCTCGCAAATTAATCAAGTTTATTATGGAGGGATATTTCAAAAATGAAAAATGCTTTACACCTGAATCTTTTGAAGTATAAGTGAAAACGAAAGAGATACAAACGGGTACAAATGATGCTCTTTTGAATACTATTGGTCATTTTTCAACATTTCGCCAAGTTTGTTATGCAGGGTATGTCAAAACCCTGAGAAATGTAGTTCCGAACCCTTTGAGATATAAACGAAAACAAAAGAGATGCAGGCAGATACAAACGATGCTCTTTCGAATGGCGTAAGTCAAATTAAACAAATCTTTTAGTCGGATGCTGGCCATTTTTTTACCTCTTTGTATCTACTAACCCTTTGAGATACAAACGAAAATGAAAGTAGTATAAAAACGTGTACAAACGAAGAACAATCGAGCTATATTATGTATTTTTATTTTTCGAAAGTTGGGCGGTCAGTTTCACACCGGTGGTTTTTCATTTTCTCATAATTGTACGTAAAACTCACGTGTAAAAAGGTCTAAATGCGTAAAGTTGGTTTATGAGGGTACTTTTCATATATTTAAATTAATTGGAGACACATATTCCTTTCTTTTTACACATGTTGTATAATGTGTCATACATTGTACACCGAAACGATGTCAAATTACACGTTTAAACGTGCACATTTCTTTTTTCATGCGGCAAAGCGTGTAAGTTTTACATGGAAAATCAAATTACACACATAAATGTGTAACTTCGCACGTGTATATTTAATATACATTTGGACTTGCAGCGTAAATTTCGATTTCTCTCTTCCTCCTCGTGAATCCTCGTCCGCGATTCTCACCTCATCTCACTGTGGGTTCTTTGGAATTCGCTCGAGATTCATCGACCAGAAGAACGATCGCGATACTCGTGGCTCAGATCGTGCGTTTAGCGACCGTAAGCACGTCTATGCAGCCGACCGACTTCGTTCAGTCCTCGCAATCGCGAGGTATCTTAGCGCATGGCCGCTCCACGTGCTAATAATTATTAGCTTTATGCTAATGGCCGTGTCGCAACGCATGGCCGCGATGAGACTCGTCCAACGTGTCGTTCGCCTTATCTTCCCCGAAGAATGGGAACGCGTGTGCCAATTGCATAATTTTTCTTTCCCGACCCGTTTTCCCTCCTACCGACGACGAGTCGAACTGCAGGTTCGAGGTTCTGCGAACGGGCAATTCCCTCCGCGAAGATCCTCACGAGGATCCTCGCGCGCGATTCCCGACCGTGAGCGCGCTGTAAAAGACGCGGCCCAGGTCGCTTGCAATTAACTACGACGTCGCAATTAGCGACGACGATAATCGCGGCCTACGCAATTAGACGCAAGATACAAAACAAAGTGGAACGGTTACGTTATCAGATCCAACGGAATGTATTTTCGAAATTTATTGTAGCGAAATATCGTTTAAGAGTGACGCACGGATAAAAAGAACTAACTTCCACAGCTAAAAAGTAGTTATCCGTATAATACAATTGAAATTTAGTCACCAATTTCGTTTGTTTCGTTAACAAATTTAGTTTTTAGCGAAAGTTAACTTCAAGAAATTTCGAGAGCATGAATAAATGACGCTTGTTCAATCGATTTGTAGTCGGAAAGCCACAATTCCCACGCGCCGTATTTCTTCTCTTCATTCGTCTTATCAAAGTACGAGAGAAGTTTCGCTTACATGTGTGTCCAGAGCGAAAGGTCGTTTCGCTGAATGAAACTCGCGCTTTATCCAGGGCGAACGACATTGAATGCTCCGCTGAATCTTGAAAAGATCGACGGATATGCGAGATAAGCCAAGTGGAACGTTCGCCCATCATCGACGAGATAATCGCGCGCTCTCCGCTCGTTTGTAAATGGTACCGTAAACCATTGGAGCCGCGCGACTACTTGAAACTGTCGCCAAACAGACAGACTCGCACTTCCGGCCTGAATACGCGTCTCGGGTACGAGATCCGGTTTTTTACGTGACAACCACGAGGTCACGCTCGTGGCAGAATGCGATTTAGTTTTCGAAAGTAGGTACGCGAGCGCCGTCAGCAGGTGATACTTACTGATGCGTGCGTGCGCGCGCGCGCGCATGTGTGTGTGTGTATTCGGTTAACAAATGAAGGACGACAGCTAGCACTTGACGCTACGTTGAGAAATATTCCTCTTAATTTTCTTACAATAGTTGATCCGTAAATGTATTTTCTTAGGAATCTTCTCAAATTTTAACAACACATTAATCAACATGCGATCTATACACACGTAAAATGATAAAAGGATTGACCATACCAGAGCTAAAGTAATTAAAATCAAAGTTAACATTACTCACATATACCATAGATACGGAAATAACGGTAATAAATAAGCTTACGATATATTTTTCATTCTAACAATCAAAGTATTCTTACTGTTTTAATGAAAAATGATAAGATAGTAAATAAAAGTGCCTTGTAGAAATATTATAAAAAATTACAAAATCGTTGAACATCTAGCTTTCTAGAAATTGATATGTAAAGTACATCATTTCTGATAAGAATTGAAATATATGTCAGCTAACTTGTAAAGATTTGGCAATCTTGTATTCGCTGTTTCCCTTTGCATCTCTTAGTTAGGCGTTTCTTAAAAATAGAGTAGTTCAGAGAACTAATTAAAGATTTATAATCAATACGTAAAAATGTGAAAAATACAAAAACACGAAAAAATCCGACGTCACGATCATTTATGTAAAAATATTATTTTTATATTACGTAGAGTATAAATAATAAAATATAATATGAATAATTATATATAAATAAAAAATAGTTTTATTATTATCATTTATATAAAAAGATACATGTCAAAGTACGAAAAACGATTATATATCTATGAGTTTTTAAACATTATGTAAATTTTCTTTTGATATTCTCTTATACTTATAGTGTTAAAGTTGTACGATTAAAAAGTTTCCGGAATAACAATGAAAATAAAATAAATCTAATTCAAGTTATTTTATTTTTCACTAATCCCCTCGAAGCTCTACTTGGTCCAACGTTTCTTCAACTTCTCGATTCTTTTCCGGAAGTGACTTTTTTCGAGGGCGCCAAAATAACCGTTTACAGCATCGATCAGCTCTTCATTTGATCGATATTTCTTTCCAGACAGGAATGTTTTGAGTTTCAAGGAACAGGTGGAAGTCTGAGGGAGCCAAATCAGGCGAATACAATGGATGCGGAAGGATTTCGAATTTCAATTCTGGCAATTTTTGCTGAGCGATTGCACTTGAATGAGCGGATGCATTGTTGTGATGAAACAATACTCATTTCTTGACCATTTCTAGGCGGAAAAGGAAATTATTTACTTTTAGTTTATACGTAGTAAGTTCCAAAAGTTTCCGGCCTGACTAACTTTTAGAAGTGAAAGAAAGAAAACAACAGTATTACTTTTCAACATAATCTCCCTTTACTTCAATACATTTTTCACATCTTTGAATTAACATTTCTATGCCCTTGAAAAAATAGTCCGAACTTTTGTCTGCAAAACGATCAAGAATTGCATCTTGTACCTCATTGTCGTCCACAAATTTTCTTTCTCAAAGGCCTTTCTTCAATTTTGAAAAAAGATAGTAGTTACTCGCCGCTAAATCTGGGCTGTGAATATTAAATCTCTTTGAAGCCGCAGTCCTTCACTGCAGCTTTAGCAACAACAATCGGATCGTACGGATTAGAGCATTGTCGTGCAGCAGGGAAACACCACGACTCAACTTGCCTCGTCCAACCTTGCTGAGATTTCCTTTAGCTTTAACCGTCTGTCATTGAGCAGTTCGTCCTCGACAAGAGACATATTTTCCTCAGTCATCACTTCCACTGGCCGACCATCACGAGGATCATCTTCAATGGACTCTCTTTCTAGGCAAACCTGTTTAACCCACTCTCTACTGTTAAATATGATAGAGAAGTTTCCCCATAAACACCATCCAATAGTTATTTAATTATATTTGGAGAAAGTCCTTCTTTGGTCAAGAACTTTATCATAGCGCGGTACTCAATTTTAGATTTTAATCACAGAACGTGCAATGACTTATTTCAATCACAGTCTCCAATTGACTGACATAAATAGAGTTAATAGAATTTGACTATCACATCACAATTAAGAGAAAAATGTTATCAATGATAAGAAGGATTATAATCGTTTTATTAACACGTTCATAGCCAATCACGCGATATCGCGTGATGCGAGTTCTCACCAAACGGCCAATCACGCGTTATCGCGTAATAGACATTTAGAGTACATAAATCCTATGTACATAATAATAAAAGCATATAAATAATACATTAACTTATTTTGAGCACAATAAAAACTAAATAAAAAAAATTAAAAAAATTTGGCCACCACACGAAATTCCAATTTTCAGCTTGGCAATGAACGTGTTAACAGATTCATGTTCAGCATTCAAAAATATGTCTGAAATGACTATTCATATTCATTAGAGAGATATCGTACCGAATAATCATATTGGTAATACGCACAACTAATATTTTTTCTTTCAACTATATCTAGGAAACGAAAGATCGTTGCAAAACGAAACAAAATACATTTTAAAGCTAAAAGCTTATATTTTTACGCAGCGTTAACAAAATTTAGAAAAATACCATAAAAACTCTTAAAATCGTCGTTCTTGACTTTTTTGACCATTTTTCTCAAAATTGTGACGTGATAGGCAAATTTGGAAAACGTATTCGTATTCAGCAAGCAAAAAATAATCAAAATCACTTAATCTCATATTCGCAAAAAAAATCAATTTTTGCAGGTTAGTGTTATTGATTTGTACAGTTTTTTTAACTTTAATTTCTACTTTGCTTGATGTCTGGTTATTAAATTATGAATGTTATTCCGAGTCTGACTCAAGATTAATCATTTAAGTACTTTACTTCGAATCAGACTCGAGTTAAACCGCAAGGTGGTTAATAAATGTTAAAGTGTTTTCTAAAAAGCAATATTAAGATAAAGGCAGGTAATCTTTGAATAATTGGAAGAGATCAATAAGGGCCATCATTGGTAAAACTAGTTGTGAAATTAAAAAATTACCTGATTTACAAAGCCGATGAATTTAATATCCAAGCGTTTCGCTCGTGGTTTTTCCCTCCTTCGTGATTGGCAGTCAGTAGCAGTTTTCAATATGGAGAAGTCAAAACGGTTGAAACGTTTGTACATTAGATTCGTCGACTTTGTAAGTCAAAAGATTTTTTTAAATTTCGCAACTACTAATTATCGGCTCTTATTGGCTTCTTCCGATCACTCAAGGATCGCATATTCCGACAGTTTTGCTTATATATTCTCCTTTTAAAAATAGATATATATTTTTTGCCTTCTTTTTTTTTATATAGAAGAGCTATCGCTCCTCGTTACATGTCATCGATTTTTTCTCGTTCTTTTTTTTCACGAAACATTCCACAACGCACACGTCGCGATGAAAAAATTTAATTAACGGCGAAACTCACCATGCGCACAGTCATGAGGCGCGCAACCTTGAAGAATGAAGGATGCAAAATTACAAGTCGAGTCGCCGTGCGACAAGTGCTCCCAGTAGCTTTTGCCCCGCAGAAGTTTCTCGTCTGTCCGATAACTGAAGAAGAAAAAAAAAAGGGAAGAAGAATAATGGCTCGCGAACTGTATATAGCTTGTTGTTTATATGACAGCGCTATAGGTTACGTTCGCCTTGGAGGTCACAAAGATTAGCTCACCGTGAGAAACTTTGTTCCGCGGGACGCTGTAAATAGCGGACGGCGATAACGGCACCGTCGGCCGCGTTATATCGCAACACGTGCCATAAAATTAGATATTTGCTTCATTAATGATCCGCGACGAAAGGTCAGGGGGAACGGAGTTTGAACCCCCTTTCAGAAATGTCAATTCACGCTCATACAGGGCGTTCCAGCTCTCCGGTACGCGTAACCGTGCAATCGGCTTTTCTCCATCGCGAGAGCTTAAAGGGGAACCGTCAGCCTCGGTGAGCATTCTGCCCGCTTTGTATCAATTATCTCGAAAGCCACGAGCGTGAAACTAATTTATCCGTAACTGCCGCGACTCCTCGCCGCGCGAGACCATCATCCGGGGAAGAACTCAGCGCGCGCATGCGCGAGCGTTCCTTGCGCTCGAAGAAACGTCGCAGCAACCCTCTCCGATGCTTCCGTCCGCTTCCTCGCCTCCTTCCCCGCCGTTTCTCGCGTACGGCCTTTTTTCAACGACGCTGCGATTTTTGTCCCGCTATTCTATGAACGACAACTTAAACGCGCGCGTTCCGAGAATAAAATCATCGACCCGGCGCATCCGTGATTCGCTCGCTCGTCAAACCGTCGACGTAATCGGCTTCTTATCTCGCGCCTTTCTTTCCGCTTCGACCGTCACGTTTGCGCCGAACGTGCCGTAACATCGCAGTCCCCGTAGTTTCCCGCTGCATACGCACGCACGCACGTTCCCCGTGAAGTCCGCGCGTGTTGAGAGCACGCGTGATAACGGCACGCCCGAAACGGAAACGTGAGCGGCCGACACCCAAGGCGATCGCTCACGTTTTCACGTCGCCCGCACGCCGATCGTTTCGGCCGCTGGCGAATCTGCCGGGTCGATCTCGACCCCCACCCTCCCTCTTTCTCCCTCTCTCGCATCGCCACGTCTCGACTCCTCCATCGCAGATCGGTCAATTATATCAATCACGCTGGGAAGCCAGGGCGTTCGCGCACGTACCGCCGAGTGCATTGACACGTACTTGCTCTGTACAGACATGAAGTACACTGATACGATCCTGGACGGCGGGTCTGCTGCCGGGTGATTAAAGCTTGCGACACATTCCTGCTCCGACGAGTCTCGTTACCGTATGCTGTATTTAATAGGAAAATTTGCTTCCCAGCAGAGGAAAAGCATGTCAAAACCGACGATACTATTTTGTTTTCCGGCTCAAAAGTCTCGTGAAGATGTAACGTTTAAATTTCTGCGTATGTATAGAAATTAGTAACACTTTTTTTTTCTTTTACTAAAATGTACGATAGTCTAGTGAAAATTATTATATATTTCTTTGTAAGTAACTATTTTTAAAGTGTTCGAGGATTGACGTTTCTACGAGGGCAATTCGAGAAGTTCGCGGACTACCATGTAAAATTTAGTATCGGTTTTCTGCTTTTTATCGCATCGTGGTCGCCACATTCGGCTTATGAACTGCTGTGAAGTGTCAAGTCGATTCGTCGAGTTGTTAGTTCGAAATAGGTGTTTAAACAAAGTCACCTCAGTACATTTATTGAAAATGGAGAAAATTGAACATCATGCAGTGATGAAATATTTCGTTAAAAAAGGTTTAACGTCAACAAAAATTCTTAATGAGATGAAAGATATATCGTGTGATTCCGCACCTTCGTTTACTACGGTAAAAAAATGGGTCACTGAATTTAAGCGTGGTTGTACAAGCTTGGAAGATGACCTCCATAGTGGGCGAAAAGTGCTGCTACACTAGAAATCATCGATAATAGTGCATAATATGACTTTGAAGAATCGTCGTTTGAAGGTGTCTGAAATTGTTAAGGCTGTGGGCATTTCAGATGAAAGGGTCATATTCTTATATATATGTCATATTCTTATTTGTATGTCATATTCTTGACGAAAGTTAGGTATGACCTGCCTACAAGATGGCTGCTGCTTTTATTGACAACTGATCGAAAACGCATTCAAATACAGACTTCTCAGGAATATTTGAACCGTATTAAAACATTGCGGACCGCTAAGAAATCTGTAAGACATACGCCTGGGACCGCACGTTTTTGGGCAAACTTGCACGTTACTAAAATCGTCATAACATTTTTATTGACGAAGCAATGTTTGTCAAACTTTCAGAAATTGTAAAATAGGACTTTAGGTATTATTGAAAAAAATTATGTTTTTTAATAATTATCATAACTTTTTTTACTTGAAAATAAATTTTTACGAATTTTTTAAAAATTGTAAAATAGGACGCATTTCAGGTATTATTAAAAAAATTGTTTTTTAATAATTATCATAACATTTTTATTTAAAAATCAATTTTAAACCAAAATTCCTAGTACTTTTTTGACACATTGTTGACCGGCAATTTTACTTAGAATTTATTTAAAATTTTTTTTATTTCAAAGGGGACACAACTTGACAGGTTTTATTAGTGAAAGACACAGCTTGTGGTATGCTGAACAACAATTACACTGTATGATCTCCGAGAACGTACTGACCCAACTCGTGATCGATGCGAAACAAAAGCGCATCGATCACGAGTTTACTCGTGACCGGTCAGCAACGTTTGAGCAGGAAGACACGAGTTAACTCGTGACCGGTCAACAATGTGTTAAAAAGAAACCGGAAGATTTTATCCGTAGATTAGTAACGACTGATGAAAGTTCGGTCCATCGCCATACTTCAGAAACAAAACAACGATCAAAACAATGGATGCATAATGGTTCTCCACCTTCAATAAAGGCAAAGTCAACTTTGTCTGCGGGAAAGTCTATGGTTTCAATTTTCTAAGGGAATATTATTGATAGATTATATTGAGAAGGGCCAAACGATAAATGGACAGATAATATGCTAACCTTTTGGACAAATTAAATGAAAAAAGCGCTCAAAATTAACATTTATTACTTAGACATTTAAATAAAATTATAGGAAAGTATTTTTTCAATAAATAATAAACTTATGCGGAAGCCTCTTAATATCACCACTGAAAATCCGGCACTCTATGAGAAATCTTAGAAAGATATCCATCTAATGCGCGCAATGTGTATTTCTTAGCTCTAACACGGCATAAACTTTGTGTATTAAGGCTGTTATGTCGACTCATGTGCAATCAGTCTATATGTTATCTCGAACCAATAAAGAAAAAACCGAAAAGAAAAAAAAATAGAAACGCTACGTTGGCATCGCTAACGATTAGTAGAATCGAGTCGTTCGATAAACTGCTATTCGCGACATCGATGTGTGTGCACACGCTCTCGACAGTGTATAAACAGATAAAAACGGCGCTTTTTCATACAACTGCGAATAATTATGCTTCAAGAACGATGTAACATAATTTCAGACAGCTAACACTGCTAATGGCTCAGCGTGATAACATTATCGCTCGCTCGCTCGTTCGCTCGCGCCCGATTTTTCGACGGAAGCGCCGATTTAATCGCGTTACCGAGGCGTCGTTTCGCGTCTAGCGATGGGATTAATCCTAGATATGCACACTGGAGTTCCCGAGACTCCAGCTATCAACTTTCTCGGGCCGGCATTTTGAAAATTCGGAGGTGAATTTGGGACGTTGATATAAAAAAGTTCGAGGTCTCTTCGGTAGGTAGACGTGTTGACGCGCGTCAGTTATCGCTGAACCGCCGAGTAATAAAGATATCAAGTGAGTTTGGAATCTCCGAAACTCTAGATTAGTTTACTTACATTCTGCCAAATAAATACCGGGAATTGTTCATTTCAAAAGCTTTTGTAAATTTTAGCTTAGTTATTAAGAAAATAATTATAAAATATTATTTTTAGTATGATGAGTACGGGAAAAGTTGCAGGATAAATATTACAGGCGAGGTTCTCCTGAAATGTTTCGAATCTGTCGACGATGTCCTGGCAGGCGATATATGTTACTATATCGTACGTCTCCCCTATCAAGTATCAGGAATCGCGCAACGTTAGAAGAAAGATTGTCAACAGATTTGAAATATATCAGTTGGGACCTTGCCTAAAAGACTCATCGTTTTCCTGCACACTCATTTATTGGCGTTTTTTAATATATTCCTTAATTTTTATGGCGAAATTTGCAAAGTGATGGAGGACGTTCCTGCTCATTTTGATGCGCTCTACCTGCTCTCGATGTTTGTGTCATGTTAAATATTGGACTCCCTGAAGAAAATTATTATGTGACACGAACGCAGAACGCGAACGCAGATCGCGCGCGATGTGAACATTCCGCGTAGCTCGGTAGTTGGTTCATGATAATACTGTTATGATTAATACAACGAGGAAACTCGACAAATCTATAATAAATGTTTATAAACAGGATTTATGGTATACAGCTTTGACAGTGCCTTGTTATAAAGCATGAGAATATCAATCAACGTTATTTCATGTTTAAAAACTTATAAAAAATAATCGTTTCTTGCATTCCAACATATAAAACTTTGACTGGGACTACCCTTGTTAAACATATCCCGAACAGTTTAAATTGGTTGGCTAACTATTGTTCAACATTTTAATTAACCGCATATAAAAATGATCAGTGCTATAAAATTTTAATGTTTAAATTTTGAGTTAAAAAAATCCTTTTTTATTTAAAATACAAAATTGAAAAATCTTTTGTAAAAATTCTTCGGAATTTTTAATTATATTTTTTTTCTATCTATTTTTTATGAATTAACATGAGGATCGAGCGAGTCTCGCCGCATTGAGTTAGGAACGCCGGGTTGCATCGCGCCAGGCGCGACAATCTCGCGCGCGCCGGACTCTCGCCGCCGTAACTGCGGCTCACGCCGCGAGGTGGCGCGCCGTCCGGGTGGTCCGTCCGCGAGCGAGTTCGCACGCTGGCGGATATATAAGAGTGCTCCGTAAGAGCGTTCGAAGAGACTGTTCTCACCTTCCATGGCGCTCAGGTCGGTAGAACGGTGAGCATACGCTTTAGCGTAGTTTTTTCGAGTGTGCGTTTTTCGGGTATTGTGTACGGTCGTCCTTGGTTAGTATAGTCATCAATATTCTCCTGGTGGTGCCGCGTTGTTCCGCACTTTTCGTGGCCCTGAGCGTCACAAGATCTTCCAAGGCGAAAGGCCTGGTGATTCGTCCGCGGAACAGCAGCAACTCCCGCCGGGGACCGTTGATCGGAATCAGGGTCGACATAGCTCGACGTGCACGATCGTCCACGTGGTGGACATCGTCTTCGGGGACGGTAGGCCCCCGCGAGCTCCGAATAGGGTAAGTTCGCGTCCTGAAACACAGGGACCCCAATTCCTCCGGCAGCGCTCGGTGCGGATCACCGTTCGCTACGACTCGGTGTTATCGCGAAGCTTGGCAACTCGTCTCTAGGTACGGGTAATCCGGGGTCTCCAATATCTACCCTCGGGGTTGAGGAGTTCCCGGAGCGCCCGGTCGCCGACGGCGGGGAAGTCTTCTTCGTGGGGCACCGGGGAGTCACTCTCGGAGAAGTTCGCTCAATCTGACTTTCATCTTCGGCATCAATGGGGTCGTTGAGGACCAGAGCAGTCACATCGATGACAACCGACTTCCATCGATCGGCACAGTGAATCACGGAAGACCCCATTCAGTCATAACAGCCAAAATCACCGTCACAACGCGTGGGTCGCTGACAGGACGGCTCGCGTAAGTAACACCCTAAGAACACCTGCGCCGACGACGGCAAGGCGGGGGTCGTACGAGGGACACCTCTACGCCTCAGGCACAGTAGTACATCGCCGGCCAAGGTGGTCGCGCTGGCGACACCCCTCCTCGGTCCGAAGAGGAGGGACACTCGGCGTTCGGGGCAGGAAAAGCCTCCCCGCAGCACCGTGTCAGAGGGTCTGGAAGGGCCTTCTTCAAGTGACAAACAACAGGTCATCAAGGAGCTTATCTTCACTTCGCCCAGAAAGGCGGGGAAACCCGGCGGCAAGCCGCCTTCCAAAGGGGGGGGGGCATTTCGCGCATCGAGCCTTGTACGAGAGTTGTTACTTATATTTCTGGTCTAATAATGAAAAAACAAATATTTATGATTGAATTGTTTTTATTGTTTTTCAAAATATTCTCCATTATGATCCAATACACTTTTTGCATGCGTTTGAACCAATTTTCGAAGCATTTTTTCCACACCGCAAAACATATGCGTTTTGAATGCATCAACCGCTTCTTCGGGTGTCGAAAATCGCGTTGACCACGTAATTTATTTTTGATGTGCGGAAACAAAAACAAGTCATTGGGTGCCAAATCAGGACTGTACGGCGGATGATGACCTATCAATTCGATGTTTTGGCCGATCAAAAATTCCTTTGTTCGACCCGATGTGTGAGAGATCGCATTGTCATGATGAAGAATTGATTCGCCTCTTCTGCTTTTCTCGAATTTCTCCGATGACTTCTCTTATTAGTTTTCAATCCTGTCCCGCTATTTTCATGAAATTTCGAGGATTATATGTAAATAAATGTAACATATTTTTGTATTATACATTTATTTATTTATTAACCGTTTGAGTACGGGAGAATTTTCTTATGCATATGCTAAAAGTCCGGGATGAAATGCGTAGTATGTTTTTTTGGGAAACAATGAAAATGGTTATAATTACCACTAATTGTTATGTAACAAGTATTTAATAAAAAAAAAATTTTATTTTCACTTATAACAAAAATGTTTTGCTGCACAAATTCCATGAATTCCTTTTTTTCATATAGCGCAAATTAAATTAGATCGTTTAATTCCATTACCATCACTTTCAAGGTCATTACTATACTCTTCATTATCACTTCTCATAACATAGTCACTTTCAGATGAATCAGAACTTGACATGGTTATTTCGTAATTATCAGTATAACACTTGGTAAAAAAATGAAAACAATTTCTAATTCCTATAAAACAACGAAAGGATTTTTCCTACTAATAAATAAATAAATAACGCACAGTGGTAAGCAATAATGTACCAGAACCGTGGATTGTGGTACGGTAGAAAAAATGAGCCAAATATTTTCATATAA
>NW_014555092.1:0-316 GCF_001313825.1 Dinoponera quadriceps | reverse complement strand
TGACGCAACCCTCGACAATATGATTGCGTTGTGCACAAAGCCTCGTGGATTTAGGTAAATTGATATATTCAGATAATAAGAATGTTAATACTCGCGTGGTCTTTTATAGATAATAATATATTGAAACAATTCAAAGGTTACAATTGATGCTGACAAATACTCGGCGATCAAGTAACACGGGGTTGTACGTATTTCAGACTAATATTATATTATTACGAAATATGAGATTACAATTTAGAATATAAAAGAATCTAATTTCTAGAATTTGAATTACAACAAGAAATAGAACTTACGCTAGGCCCTGCTCAGGAGGGAT
>NW_014555091.1:0-552 GCF_001313825.1 Dinoponera quadriceps | reverse complement strand
GCGGTCGTTCGGTACGGTTAATCGTGTTTTTTATCTGTTGCGATGTCCTTTAATTCCACGGTGTCAAAAGGATATCCGGCCGAGAACTGGTAGTTCAATTCCTTGGGATTGCTCGCCGGTTTGCCAAACGTACTTAAGAATGTGTGTGTGTGTGTGTGTGTGTGTGTCAGCGACTCTCAGTGTGTGGCAGCTTGAAGCGCCCGTCACAAGAGCGGTAACCCTCGAAAGGGCCCTATCGCGGGTAGGGTGGCGCGCTCCTCGTGAGCGCCTATTTAAGTCGGCGAGTTTGTTTTCTGTTGTAATACAGCGGAGACCGCGCGTTGCNCCGCGGACGCGCGGAGATTATCGAGGCGAGCCTCGCGTCCCGTTCATGTGTGTAGCCCCGCTCTGGATGGCGGCGAGAAGCAGACGAAGTACAAACCGCTGGTGAAGGAGCAGAGGTCATCCGAACCTACTGCCGGA
Organism: Dinoponera quadriceps; assembly: GCF_001313825.1. Taxonomy (NCBI): domain Eukaryota; kingdom Metazoa; phylum Arthropoda; class Insecta; order Hymenoptera; family Formicidae; genus Dinoponera; species Dinoponera quadriceps. Next base: position 90 of record NW_014555091.1, on the reverse strand, counting down.
CCCCGATGGATTCGCCTTACTTTAATCCTTGTCAGCTATTGAGGAGCCGCTAACGGCACCGCCTAGGCTGTCGTGTTCCGTTCCCTCGGC
>NW_014555090.1:0-468 GCF_001313825.1 Dinoponera quadriceps | reverse complement strand
GTGTATACCGGGAAAGCGCGTGAAAGGGGTGTCGGATCGAGGAAGGATAGAAGGGCGGGAAAATAGGGGAGCACGAGGAAGGGTGATGGTGGTGGCCGGAACGGAAAGTAAGGTGCGAGCGGAAAAAAGAGCGAGATAGATAGAAGGCCGTAGAGAAATGGAGGCGTCTGCTTCGACACGCCGAGTGCACGGGTATTTCGAAAATTCGATAAATCTCGCTCCCGCGATCCCTCCTACCTCTTAGCCTCGCCGCACACATCGACCGCCTGAGCGCGATGAAATTTCCTCGTCGTCCCAATCTTTCGTTATTCCCGGGACGTTCTGGGCACGCGATATACCTCGACTTTTCCTCTCCCCGAGGAAAGCTCGCCCCTTCGTTTTTCATCCGACCTGGATCCACATTCTGCCTTATATTCCCTGCCAACCGTTCACTCTTTCTCTCTCCCCCTCTGTGATCTACCGCCACTT
>NW_014555089.1:0-1795 GCF_001313825.1 Dinoponera quadriceps | reverse complement strand
GCGCGGATGGTAAACAAATGATCGTTGTTATTTATTTTTTGCGAGTTTCTAACAATCTTCTTCACTAATTTATTCGAAATTTAATAAGGAATCGAAATATCTAAGCCTCATTGTCGTAACTGATTGGGAAGTACCAGTAATCTCTAATCATTTACGATCGCCTCCGCTGCGGCGCTGCGCGCGGATGGTAAACAAATGATCGTTGTTATTTACCTATTGCGAGTTACCAACATTCTTCTTCACTAATTTATTCGAAATTTAATAAGGAATCGAAATATTTCATCCTCATTGTCGTAACTAATTGGGAAGTACCAGTAATCTCTAATCGTTTACGGTCGCCTCCGCTTTGGCGCTGCGCGCGGATGGTAAACAAACGATCGTTGTTATTTACCTATTGCGAGTTTCTAATATTCTTCTTCACTAATTTATTCGAAATTTAATAAGGAATCGAAATATCTAAGCCTCATTGTCGTTTCTGATTGGGAAGTACCTGTAATCTCTAATCGTTTACGATCGCCTCCGCTGCGGCGCTGCGTGTGGATGGTAAACAAATGATCGTTGTTATTTACTTTTTGCGAGTTTCTAACATTCTTCTTCACTATTTCACGCATCAGTCGCACTGGTAATTACTATGTTTCTGTCCTCTGCTAATGTCGTCATTCGAGGCCTTCCAGTACGTTTTCTGATGGTTAAACTATTGCGGTTTTTAAATTTCTTGATGATATATTCAACAGTTCGCCTTTGTATGTTCATTTCAACAGAAATTTTTCGGTCACATTTGCCAATTTGGTGGTGCGCGATAATCAAAGAACACTCTTCAATGGAAAGTTCATGTGCTAAAAACATCACTTTCAGTTTGATTATTTCTTGATTCTCTGATATTTGACATTTAAAAAGTAAGCAAAGCAATTAAATTTATTAGAATTGGTGGATTTTTTGAATTTAACATAAAATTGAGGTGAGCAAATAATTATGGTATACATACAAGCCACATTTTTTCAGAAAGATGTGAGTGTTGCCAATCATTATCAGAATGCTACCCAGTACGAAAATCCGGGTTTAGGAAGATTGTTTAGAAAAAGTTGTTGGTATCCTCAAATCTTCGCAAAAGAAGGTCTCTTTCTCGAAGACAATCAGAATTTGTAGTAAAAATCACACAGTAATGTAGGGTGAACACTCTATACTATAATATCTGAGCGGAGCATCCATGGACTTGTTAGTTTTTATTATATTTTTCATGATCTTGTCGCCGATTCTCAGAACATCGTTCAGTTTCTGGAACAGTTTTTCTGCGAGCTTACTCTCTGTTTGAATTTACCTAGCTATGAAGAATACTTCAATTTTCAGCGCGAAGAGAAGTGAGCTTTCTTGGATAGCTTGCTCCCGCAGCGCTAGCATAAATCTTGCGATTAGTATGCTTACTTGTGCAACTCAAATCAACCACATCAAACATATAACTTGTTCGCGACTTATCGCTAATTACCGAATCGCTAATTATCGGGCGTTACGGCTAACAGATTGCCGCATAAATAATTTGACTGAACGTTCAGAGGGTTTTGAAAGTTCATGCTCACAGAACAACGCTTTTTAGNAGTGCAGATTTATTTTAATTATTTCGGAAATTACGATTTTCTTCTAGGATATACTCCACGTTTTTTCTGACAGAATTGAGTTGGACATGCTACTAGTGTGATATTAGTGTGAGAATCCACTACGTTTCCACTTTAGTCCCAAGATTTTATCATCTCTTTATACAGAGTGCGGCGAAAGGTTTGCCCGAGTTTGAAAAATCCGT
>NW_014555088.1:0-4078 GCF_001313825.1 Dinoponera quadriceps | reverse complement strand
GCTAAATTGTGAACGGATGCAAACTGAAGAGTGTTATTGAAATATGCGGTTTTATTACGTTACTTCCATGCGGCAGCCTCGAAGATTTCATGCGGCGAGCGTTTTTTTCGATTCTACATCAGAAAACGTGAACTAGTGGAAATTCAGGTTTCGGCTAGAATTTTTTTCATCAAATACGATAGTTTCACCGTAAAAGTTAAAAGAAATGAATCTGCGGTCGAAACTTGCGTGTTTGCGTGTAAAAGGCGAAGTAACGTGAATGTCGAGAAAATCTTGCGTTTCTTCACGTTAAATTATGAACAACGTTAAATCTTAACGTTAAATCTTAACGTTTCTTCACGTTAAATTATGAAAATTATCAACGTTAAATTATGATGCAAACTGAAGAGTATTATAAAAATATTCAACCTTATTACGTTATTTCCATTCGGCAGCCTAGAGGATTTCATGCGGCGAGCGCTTCTTTCGATTCTACGTCAGAAAACATGAAATAGTGCAAATTCAGGTTTAGGCTTGAATTTTTTTGAAAAATACGTTAGTCCCACCAGAAATGTTAGAAGAAATGATTCTGCGGTCGAAATTTGCGAGTTTGCGAGTAATAGGCGAAGTAACGTGAATGTCGAACGAATCTTACGTTTTTTTACGCTAAATCGTGAACGGATGCAAACTGAAGAGTGTTATTGATATATGCAGCATCCTTACGTTATTTCCATGCGGCAGCCTCGAGGATTTCATGCGGCGAGCGTTTCTTTCGATTCTACATCAGAAAACATGAAATAGTGCTAATTCACATTTCGGCTTGAGTTTTTTCGACCAAATACTTTAGTTCCACCAGAAATGTTAAAAGAAATGATTCTGCGGTCGAAACTTGCGCGTTTGCGTATAATAGGCGAAGTAACGTCAACGTAGAGAGAATCTTGAGTTTCTTTACGCTAAATTGTGAACGGATGCAAACTGAAGAGTGTTATTGAAATATGCGGTTTTATTACGTTACTTCCATGCGGCAGCCTCGAAGATTTCATGCGGCGAGCGTTTTTTTCGATTCTACATCAGAAAACGTGAACTAGTGGAAATTCAGGTTTCGGCTAGAATTTTTTTCATCAAATACGATAGTTTCACCGTAAAAGTTAAAAGAAATGAATCTGCGGTCGAAACTTGCGTGTTTGCGTGTAAAAGGCGAAGTAACGTGAATGTCGAGAAAATCTTGCGTTTCTTCACGTTAAATTATGAACAACGTTAAATCTTAACGTTAAATCTTAACGTTTCTTCACGTTAAATTATGAAAATTATCAACGTTAAATTATGATGCAAACTGAAGAGTATTATAAAAATATTCAACCTTATTACGTTATTTCCATTCGGCAGCCTAGAGGATTTCATGCGGCGAGCGCTTCTTTCGATTCTACGTCAGAAAACATGAAATAGTGCAAATTCAGGTTTAGGCTTGAATTTTTTTGAAAAATACGTTAGTCCCACCAGAAATGTTAGAAGAAATGATTCGGTCGAAATTTGCGAGTTTGCGTGTATTAGGCGAAGTAACGTGAACGTAGAGTGAATCTTGCATTTTTTTACGTTAATTCGTGGACGGATGGAAACTGCATAGTGTGATTGAAATATTCAGCTTTATTACATTATTTCCATGCGGCAGCCTCGAGGATTTCAGGCGGCGAGAGTTTTTCTCGATTCTACATAAGAAAACGTGAACTAGTGCAAATTCAGATTTCGGCTAGATTTTTTTCGGCCAAATACGCTAGTTCCACCAGAAAAGTTAAAAGAAATGATCTGCGGTCGAAACTTGCGAGTTTGCGTGTAATAGGCGAAGTAAAGTGAACGTAGAGTAAATCTTGAGTTTCTTTACGCTAAATCGTGAACGTATGCAAACTGAAGAGTGTTATTGAAATATGCAGCTTTATTACGTTATTTCCAGGCGGCAGCCTCGAAGATGTCGTGCGGCGAGCGTTTATTCGATTCTTCATCAGAAAACATGAAATAGTGCAAATTCACATTTCGGCTTGAGTTTTTTCGACCAAATACGTTAGTTCCACCATAAATGTTAAAAGAAATGATTCTGATTTCGAAACTTGCGAGTTTGCGTGTAATAGGCGAAGTAACGTGAACGTAGAGTGAATCTTGCATTTCTTTACGTTAATTCGTAAACGGATAGAAACTGCAGGGTGTTTGAAATATTCAGCTTTATTACGTTATTTCGATGCGGCAGCCTCGAGGATTTCAGGCGCCGAGCATTTTTCGCGATTCTACATAAGAAAACGTGAACTAGTGCAAATTCAGGTTCCGGCTAGAATTTTTTCGACCAAATACGCTAGTTCCACCAGAAAAGTTAAAAGAAATCTACCTGCGGGCGAAACTTGCGAGTTTGCGTGTAATAGGCATTGTGAATGTCGAGTGAATCTTGACTTTCTTTACGCTAAAAGTGAACGGATGCAAACTGAAGAATGTAAATGAAATATTCATCCTTATTACGTTATTTGCACGCAGCAACTTCGAGGATTTCAGACGACGAGCGTTTCTTTCGATTCTACCTCAGAAAACGTGAACTAGTACAAATTCATATTTCGGCTTGAATCTTTTCTACCAAATACGCTAGTTCCACCAAAAAAGTTAAAATAAATGAATCTGCGGTCGAAACTTGCGAGTTTGCGTGTAATGGGCGAAGTAACGTGAACGTAGAGTGAATCTTGCATTTCTTTACGTTAATTCGTGGACGGATGGAAACTGCAGAGTGTGATTGTAATATTCAGCTTTGTGACGTCCCCGCCAAAAAAATTCCATTCTATTCAAAACTCATTGAAGTTGTTAACCGTAACATCAAGCGTAAATATAATAATAATTCAGTAGCACCCAAAATAATGATTAACTTCACGTATAATATGGTACGCGCCGACCTACACATATAACGGGATAGGCAACGCGCATGAATGACGCATACAATAGAGCCGTTATACGTATACACACACACAACATAACCGGTATACGTGAGCGCCCCACAGACGCACCGCAGGCGCGACGCAGACCGACTATATCTTTCCTCTCCTTCTACCCTACAGCGCCTGAATACATTAAACACCTTTTTACTCACCTTCCTGAATCCCCACCGAATCAAGACGAGACTCTTAATACGCATACTGCATATAACTGTAATAATCAGTCGAAATACGTAAAATTTATAATAACATCGAAATAATCATTGCAATTATTTCAATTCAATATTTTATTCAAAACCAACATACATAGTTACAAATCATTAATTATTAATTGTCAACTTAAAATAAAACCCGCCAACAATAAAAGGTACGCATTGCAAGAAATTATTTTACAAGTCACGATCTATATTACGATGCGTGTACACAATATACATATTTCATACTCTGTACCACATAAATTTTTATTTGTTAACTACCATAAAGACACGCATTATAAACTATTAAACTGGCAAACGTCGACAGACGACATCCATCAAAACCTGTACTTCAACTCCCCATTACAAAGGACAATAAAATATATATTAACGTTATACTAAAGGCATCGCCCGCGATGACGCGTCGTCGCGCGCTCACTTATACACAGATACACCGCAGGTAACACACACATACACCGCCAGCCACCCGTGGCTGTAGCAGCACCCCATGCGTCATAACGCATACGCTCCGTATTCAAAATTACTCTTCTTTATTAATCTGTACCACCGCTATACCGAACATAATTTAATGCAACTAACAACGAACATACCTACNCTATAGTATTATACATATTGTTATTAACATTATAGTTATTAATCGAGAGTGCGCAATGCACAAACAATATTATAACTCACACACACAATATTATAATACACCGCTTTCATTTTACAAGCGATATGTATAACCACATATATATTATTAATTATCGCCGATAACCGCGCAATATTAATTATTGTAAGGATACTGAAATTCACCGCACCATAAGTAAGCTCATGGCAAGAGACCAGTCGTTATTAAAAATTATTTAAGAGACAGTACTGAATGTCGAAAATATTAGATCATCACCCGAGTCAAAGAATTAATAAATTATTATGCCTTAT
>NW_014555087.1:0-1498 GCF_001313825.1 Dinoponera quadriceps | reverse complement strand
TGTCGAAAACCTTTTTTATCGAAACTGCTGTCGAAAACCTTCAGGCGCTGATGGATTCGTTATCAGAGGATGTAAGATAAGTATTTTCCCGGATGAGTAGGCGATATCCTCAGAGTCTATCAGCCCAACTATTTTTTTTCACATTAAAAGAGGAAATATAAGGCAGGTACGCACAGTCAGTTTGTGCCAGTCAATGTCGGTATATTAAAAAACGAAAGATCATAGTAGGTTGTTCAAGCGAAGGCACTGCACAGTGATCAGTGAAAAAAGAGTTAAGTAATGAGAAAAGTTGTGTGAAAAGTGTTTTAGAAGATTTTAGAAGATTTTAGAAGTTTTTTAGAAGATTCTAAAAAATGGAAGAACTCGTGCAAACTGAACGTGTACTGTGGGATCAATCCTNTTCGTTATCAGAGGATGTAAGATAAGTATTTTCCCGGATGAGTAGGCGATATCCTCAGAGTCTATTACCCCAACTATTTTTTTTCACATTAAAAAAGGAAATATAAGGCAGGTACGCACAGTCAGTTTGTGCCAGTCAATGTCGGTATATTAAAAAACGAAAGATCATAGTAGGTTGTTCAAGCGAAGGCACTGCACAGTGATCAGTGAAAAAAGAGTTAAGTAATGAGAAAAGTTGTGTGAAAAGTGTTTTAGAAGATTTTAGAAGATTTTAGAAGTTTTTTACAAGACTCTAAAAAATGGAAGAACTCGTGCGAACTGAACGTGTACTGTGGGATCAATCCGCTCGATTGAGTTCGCGAGACGAATACAACGTGTGGGAGGAACGGTGTGATGAATGCCTCGAGTCGTTGGAAGGACATAGTCAAGCGAAACGACAGAGATTATCGACCGGTGTTCAACAATCGTTGATCGCTCGATTGCGCGACTCGAAGGACTAAAACATTCATTGCGTACGCGTTTTGTACATACAGGCTCCGGACATTCAAACGCAGGACCTTTGTGGCGTGAAATAGACACTGCTTTCAATAACCGCGTATTAACTGGTGCGATTATAAATGTAAATTTTATCGAACCTCTCCGATTTCTCCAGAGTGCGAAGGACATAGTGCTTGAACATGTGCAAAACGCTAGGGAGAGACACGCAAGTGTGAAAGTGAGCACCGCATTTAACGATGAGTTTGTCACGGGTGATAAACGCGCGAACAAAAGTATTACTACAAAAAACTTTGGACTCTTCCCCGCAACCGATCTCGAAGAGTGGTATGAGCGACGTGTTATCGAGCCCACTTTAACATCTTTAGAAGAATTTCAAGAACATGATAGCGGATGGGCATTGTCGCATATACTCAATCTAACAGTCAATGTGAACAAATACAATCCGATGCGTGCGGGGTGCCACATTGAGTTACCGCGCGAGATACAGATCAAAAAAGCGTCAATAAACGTTAATTTTGGTGACAATGCGTGTTTCGCGTGGGCAGTGGTTGCGGCTCTTTATCCAGTCGATAAAAACGCAAATCGTGCATCCATGTACCCA
>NW_014555086.1:0-9284 GCF_001313825.1 Dinoponera quadriceps | reverse complement strand
ACGTAGTCGTTTTTTGATATATGCCATACTTTTTTTTATAAACAATTTAGTGCAAAAATTTACGCAAAAAAAAATTTTTTTCTTAAAATAGCCGCCATTTTTTTTCTAATCACAATTTTCAAAATTCCCTACGTCGAGCCATAGCCAGTAATATATATTTAAAGAATCATTTTTGTTTTTTGCCCTAGGACGCTCCGTTTTGCTGGAATGCTGTCAACCACCCAAGGGTCATTTAAAAAAGACGCAATTTTAGATTAGCTGCAGAAAAAACAATGGCCGCCACAAAAAAATAAAAAAAATTTTTTCATATAACTTAAACATTCATAAACATATGTGTAAAGTTACATGTAAATCGGTTAATCCGTTTTTTTTAATAAATAAAATAAAAACCATATGATATATCGCCGTTTACAATGTTCGGGCCCCTTAATGCTATTTTAATATCCATCGTTTCTAATATCGTTTTAATATCTATCCATTACTCTAATTATTATATAATATATTATATTCATAAATCGTATGAAGTAAGACAAAATTTGGCTTCATTGCTGGTGCGGAGGATATACGCATTCGCCGTCCAAGTAATCTATAAGTCATTCGATGTAATTTGTTAATTTACTATATATGCCTGGAAAATTTGGCTTGGGGTGGCCTAGTCCTCATGTAATGATTCCTAAACATATATGTGGCGTTTATCAGTAATAATTATAATCTATGTTAAGTCACAGATGATATTAATCAAAGTGAAAATCTTTGACTTAATTACCAGGTGTAGAAGTATGAAACCGGAATTTCCCTATAGATGGTGCTAGCCATCAGTTTAGGGACCGTAAGACCGCTTCTGCAGCGCCATCATCTCCCTCTAACAGCTGACGAAGATTTTCAACACACAACAACCCAAGTTCCATACACCGGTATATTTTTCTATAACCTTAAACATGTCGAGTTTTGTGCCTACGAACTACGATTTGCGGACAGCATTGGTTTTTTGTTATCATTTGAAGAAAACTACTGCAGAATCGCATTGAATCCCTGTCGAAGCTTACGGTGAACATGCTCTTGGTAAAACAGTGTTTCGAGTGGTTCAAAAAATTCAAAAGTGGTGATTTTGACGTGAAAAACGAAGAGCGTGGGAAACCACCGAAAAAGTTCGCAGACAACGAATTGCGAGCCTTATTGGATGAAGTTGATAATCAAACTCAACAAGAACTCGCGGATGAATTGAATGTGACGCAGAAAGCTGTCTCAATTCGTTTGAAAACCATGGGAAAGATTCAGAAAGTGGGAAAATGGGTTCCGCATGAACTGAATGAAAGACAGCAAGAAAATCGAAAAACCACTTGTGAAATGCTGCTCGACAGATACAAAAGAAAGTCCATCGTATCATGACAGGTGATGAAAAATGGATATATTTTGAGAATCCTAAGCGTCAGAAATCATGGGTGAATCCAGGCGAACCATCGACATCCACTGCAATCGCTTTGGAAAGAAGGCAATGCTCTGTGTTTGATGGGATCAGAAGGGTGTAATCCATTATGAGCTGCTAAAACCTGATGAAACCGTTAACACTGATCGCTACCAACAGCAAATGATCGATTTAAATCGAGCATTGCGTGAAAAACGACCGGAATATGGAAAAAGGCAACACAAAGTCATTTTGCTGCATGATAATGCCCCATCACACACAGCAAAACGGGTCAGGGAAACGATCGAGGCGTTCAGTTGGGAAATACTAACGCATGCGGCTTATTTTCCAGACTTGGCTCCGTCCGATTATCATTTATTTGTATCAATGGGACACGCTCTCGCTGAACAACGCTTCAATTCGTATGAAAATGTACGAAAATGGCTCGATAGCTGGTTCGCTTCAAAAGAAGAAATGTTTTTTTGGCGTAGCATTCATAAACTGCCGGAGAGGTGGGAAAAATATATAAATAGCAATGGACATTTTTTGAATAAAATATTTTTTATCATTTTCAAACAACAGACGTTTAATTTTTACAAAAAAATTCCGGTTTCAAACTTCTACACCTGGTAAAATGGGTGTACGGGTAGTCTCAGACATCCTGCATATATTAGCTAAATCGAAAAGTTCCGTCCGTTTTTTGCAAAAATTATGGTTTTATTTAAGAAATAAAATAAAAAAGTACATCAATTAAAATATTGTCCATTGTTAGCGATGACTTTTTCTCATCTTTCGGGCAGCAAGCGAATTCCGCGGCGAAAGAATGACTCATCTTTGAAGGCTATTCAGTCAGAGACCCATTTTTCAATGTCTTCCTAAGAATTGAAGCGTTCCTCAGCAAGTGCATGTGCTATCGCTCAAAACACGTGATAGTCGGAAGAGACGCAGTCTGGTGAATAAACCGCATGGAGTAGCACTTCCTAGCAAAATGCTTTTAACGTTTCCTTGACAAGTTTTGTGAGGCCGAGTGTTGTCATAAAGCAAAATCACTTTATGCTGTCTCGTTTCATATTCTGGTCGTTTTTCGTACAATGCTCGGCTTAAAAGGAAAATTTGTTCTCGGTAAAGATGCCCTGTGACTGTTTGACCAGATTTCAACAGCTCATTTTACACTATACCTTTCTGATCGCACCAAATACAGAGCATTTTTTTCTTTCCGTGGATATTCTGCTTTGGCGTCGATGTTGAGGATTGGCAAATAGTTTCTCGACGTTTGGGGTTGTCAAAATATATCTATTTTTCATCCTCAGTGATGATACGATGCAAAAACTCCTTTCTTTGTTGCCTAGCAAGCAGAATTTCGCAGATGGTTTTTCGCCTTTGAATGACTCTTGGCTTCAGTTCATATGGGACCCATTTTCCTTCCTTGTAGACCTTTCCCAAGGCTTTCAAACGATCGGAAATGACAGATTGAGCAAAATTTAATGCTTCTGCAAGTTGTTTCCGCGTTTAACGTGTGTTTTTGTGTCTTCATCTACCAATGCCTGCAATTTTTCGCCTTCGAATGCTCTTGGCGGTCCAGAACGCTCTTTGTCCTCCACATCAAAATCGCCACTTTTAAAGCGTCGAAACCATTATCTGCATGTTTTATCGGAAAGAGCATTATTACCATAAACGTCTACAAGCATTCGATGAGCTTCAGCTGCAGTTTTGTTCCATTTGAAGCAAAAGATTAACATTTCGCGCAAGTGACGCTTATTTGGCTCAAATTTCGACATTTTCTGGGCAATAAAAAACAATGTTATTGATGCGAACGTATATATACCTTTATATACTAAATTTTATTGACAAGTGGTAGAACTAAAAAATTAAGCTTGGTTTAGACATTAGAGTTACCGACAGTTCTAGCTATAGCTACTCGCCGCTAGATAGGCAGAACTTTCTGATTTACTATATATACGTAAAGTTGTCAAAATTTACAATTAAATGTACAATAAGAACTTTATTAAAACTTTATTAAAACTAATGCAACTATGTTTTTCAATAAATCGTAAATAAATCATTTTTTCGCATAGCTTTAAATGACGAGAATAAATGAAAGGAAAAGGAGTCATATACTATTCGAAGTGCCGTATACACAAAGCGCGATCAATTAATCAATGTTAAATATAATACGTTAACATTTACACGCTAAGTTTCACATATTATGTACAGAATCATTCGAGTATCATGTCCATAAAATTAGAAACATCAAGTGAAATTAAAGAACAATTAACGTTTTATGCCTAGACGATAATGGGCAGATAAAAGTATAATGGGCAATAAAATGTATAATTTAGGCCTATAAGAACTAAACAAAAAACAAAGGCACGTTCATGTGAAAATCAATTACATAAAAATATTAATTAATTTTATAAATGTTTCTTCAGACTCTTTACAATGTAATAAATACAATTTAAAAGACATATGGAAATTTGAATCAATCGAACAAAATGGAATCAAAGTGTCATCTTTCTATTTGTATTTATTGTATTGAAAAAAGTCTGAAAGAGAACGAAACGTTTGTAACATTAGTATTTTTATATAAATGATTACATTATTTTTACATTAACACACTTTTATTTTGCGTCTGCCTCCTACAAGCCTAAAACATATTTTTGTGTAAGATCATCAATTTATATTGTATAATGTAGTCAATAAGCAGGGAGTCCCATTTTAAAAGGCTCATTGAAATATCGTTTTAGAAAAGCGTTTTAGAGAGAAAAGTTTTAAACAAAAATTGTAGGGTCCAGAGGAGGACATCCGATGGTGACCTTGTCTTTGTCACGAATGTACTTTTTCAGATCATTTGAAGGTCAACTTTCGTTTTTTAACTAGAATAGCCTATTTTTGATATCGAAAATCGATAGAAGAGAAAATTTTACGTCAAAAACGTACAGCAACATGTGGAGTCAAATTGGCTCCAAAAGGTCACTTCAAGGTCAAAAAATTTTGATTCCAGAAATGAATGAGTCATATCAGAGTAGTCTGACGTTCAATTATGCTTCATATCATGGGGTCAAGTTGACTCCACAGGTCATTTATCAACTTGATTTTTTTTAATGGAAACGCAATTGTGAGTCCTCTTGCCTTTCACGATGTAGGGTGCTTGTTTATAATAAGTCTCCTTGCCTCTCAAGATCTGGGATCGTTCTTTTTTGGGAATGTTCTTTCATCTAAGTAAATGTTCAAATATCTGCCCATTATCGTCTAGGCATAATTGAACTCGACATTCAAAATTATTGACTGTTGATAAAAGAACATTTCTCGGAATGCTTCGGCAAGCAAGAATTATACGCTCCATCATATTTTCTCTTGTGATGACCTGTTTTGAATACACAATGTTCTTTAAAAAACCCCATAAAAAGAAATCCGGATTTGTCAAATCTGGAGACCCAGGACACCATGAAACAGGTCTACCACAATCTATCCATCTACCTGGAAATGTTAGATTCAAAAGTTGTCTAATTATTCTACTCTAGTGTAGAGCATTATCCTGTTGGAACCCAATATATTCTCTGGTGGTCAGATCGATGTTGTCAAGCAATTTTATCAAGTCGTGCTGTAAAAAATATAAACATTAGCACTATTTACATTTTTATTTAAGAAATAAGGTCCAATTAGATTTCCATTCAGGATGCCACACAATCAAATTCCACCGATGTTGGTGATTGACTTCACGATGCCAGTGTGGATTTTGTACGAACCATATATGATGACCAATAATTAGAATTGTGCCAATTTAATTGTCCAGTGTTATGAAACGTAGCATCATCACTAAACAATATGCACGTAAAGAATGTTTGATCACGTCGCAACATTGTTTGTGCCCATCTACAAAACACTAGTTTTTGTGGAAAATCTTGAGACATTAATTCCTGCGTTAAAGTAACATAGTACGGGTTATGAAGTTATGAAATTTCAAAATCCTGTGAGCTGTTGATTTTGAGATACCTAATTCACTTCACGAGCGCGAGCGTGGCATAATAGACAGCGCACTGGTCTACTATGCTAGTGGTCTCGGGTTCGATTCCGGTAGAAGCCAAAATATTTACGCTCATATTTCCTCTCGAAAAGAAGTGGCAACCTACCGAGAGTATCTTTGCCATAAACGCCTCTCTAAAATTTGCCGTTCGGAATCGACGTTAAACTGTAGGTCCCATATACCTCGTTATTTGTATTTTCTCTTTCTAACGGAACATGTAAATTCTATAGATTCTGAAAATATCCAGAAAATATTCGGAAAATATCTCGATATTCTCCAAATTTTCTCGGAATATATGTTGCGTTAAAGTAATTTGTATAATTCAGGATGATTGTCTTTCTATTTATTCCAAAATTGTAATATATTACTTATTCCATTAATCCTCTTCCGTTCAATATCGTATTGAAGTTTATTTTCTATTTGTCGTGATAACTAATCAATGTTCTGTTTTTTCATGAGAACTAGAATTTTATTATGAAATAAAAAAAACGATTATTTAAAATCATAGAATAAGAACCGAAATAGTAAACCGAAAAGAACTGCAAACCGAAAAAAATATAACGATTCCGATTTCGGTTCCGGTTCTGTAGGCTTTATAAAATTTTGGTACGGTTTACGGTTCCGGTCCGACAAAAATACCAGTTTCCATACCGTTTTCGGTTTCGGTTCCGGTCCGATCCGGGTCCCTGCTTGAGAGTGATGATTTTTACTTTCATATTTGTGTTTTATGCACCAAAATATACAATATTATAAAGTTTCAGCTATATCGGTTGCGACCGGATTTCGGAGTTCGGCTTTTCCGAATCACCGGCGCAAAACCGACAGGCGAACCAGGAACGCGAAGCGGTATCTGAGCATCTGCAGGCCACCTCTTGTCCGTGCGTCGGCCCTGAGACCCGAGTTCGTCTCGATCTAGACCGGCAGCTCCAGAGTGAGTTGAGTTGGAAGCTGGGGTGGTTCGGACGGTCACACTGGGAATCAATGTCACGCAGAAAAAGGAGTAAAATAAAGAAAAAAACACAAGAACAGCGGCTTCGGCAAGCTTGCACGCCTTTATTCGGCCTTCGCGGCAACCGGGCGGTACAAGGTGCTCTGGCGTAACGCCTCACGATATACAAGGTCTGTTCAAAAAGTATCGCGAATTTTGTGTTTTTTCAAAAATTATTTATTTATTCATGAATATCTATTTTGTCTCCTTCAAAGTAATCCTCATCAGATATTATACACTTGTGCCAACGTTTTTTCCAATCCTCGAAGCACTTCAAAAAATCATTTTTTGTGATCTTGTTCAGCTCTTCCTTCGATGCCGTCTTTATCTCCTCAATCGTAGCGTAGCGTCGTCCTTTCATGTGCCTCTTCAGTTTCGGGAACAAGAAAAAGTCACAGGGGACCAGGTCTGGGGAATACGGTGGCTGCGGCATCATTAGTGAGTTGTTTTCGGCCAAAAATTCGCGCACAAGCAATGATGTGTGAGCAGGGGCGTTGGTACGAATTTCGCGGCGACCCGTGCCTCATGCCCAAATCATTAGTAAAAATCGAATGGCACGAGCCAATCGATATGTTTAGGTACTTAGCAACTTCTCTAACGGTGATTCGACAATTGGCCAATACTATTTTCTTCACTTCATCAATGTTTTCGTCTGTTGTTGACGTGCTCGGACGTCCGGCACGCTCTTTGTCGTTCACATCTTCTCGGCCCTCTGAGAACATTTTGTACCACCGATAAACGTTGCTTCGATCCAAAGTAGCTTCACTATATGCCATAGTCAACATTCGGAATACGTCCGCGCACTTAATTTTGTTAGATTCTTTGATCCATTTTTTGGAATAGGCAAAAATCGAAGACGAGCCAAAACACGTCTAAGCAAAACAGCTGCCAAAGATAAACTGAATATTCAAAATGGCCGAACATGTCGGCATAAGTGAGGGACATGAGTACCAACATAACGCCACAATAAAATCGAAAATCGAATATACGTAACCCGCGGAAATTCAAAATTCGCGATACTTTTTGAACAGACCTCATATGTCAAAGGGTTAAGGGCATCATAAGAGAATTTCTATGAATAATTTAAACAAAAAGAAGAAATTACGAATAAGAAATTGGGAAAACGCATGTAAAATGTACAAACAATACATTATACTGACGTTAGAACGTTGATAGTTATAACAATGGTGTAATGTACCGCTTGCATAACATTTTACACGCTTCGCTTATTCATACTGTCCTCTTCTTTAACAATTCATTAAATTTCTGTTATGATGTCTTGTGACGATGTAAATTTTTGCTCGTCACTCAGGCCGTAGCCTGGCCGAGGAAGAGCCGGAAACTCGCGCCTTCTCGTAAGCGAAGGCGACCGAGAGTTAACAGATTTTTGATTTCGTGCATTATTAGTGCATGCGACATGATCCGCGGCTATATTTTTTCTTAAATGTAAGAACACCCCGAGCCAGAACACCGAAGGAAAGAAAACAGACAGTAAACGGAGCTGCCGAGAGGAGCCAAGGAACGGCTAGAGCAAGACGCGGACGGACGGGTGGCGACAGACAGCGGAATGATCACCTTGTGCTAAGAAAGGCGCAGACTAGTGTGAGCCGACAGCACGCGTAGCGTGCCGCGGCCTGCGACCTCAGTCATTAGGCTACACGCGACTTAGGCTACATGCGACTTAGGCTACACGCGACTTAGAAAAGCGCAAAGTCCCACGACCCGGTCGCAAAGCAGGCAGGGAAGGATCCCACGGAAAGCGCGCCCCGGGAAACTACTGCGAAGCAATAGTTGCCGAATGACGTCCCGGGAAAGAACATGGATAAACAAGCGTTGAGATAACAACACCGGACGCGATGTCAGTGTTGTTGCCCACGGGCACCCTTGATACGCGTGATCTAGCTGGCAGGACCGATCGAATGCCGCATCGATCGGCGTGATGGATCCGTGCAACGGCTGCCTCCTGTGCTAAAGGAACCCGGTGACGGAGCCTGGGAGTCACTGTGCGGTCCGACGGCGAGCGGAATGAACGTCCCTCTCGATAGCGAGCGAACGAAGCGGCCGAAAAATCGAGACGAGTCCTGAGAAGAGACGAGCTTCGGGCGGCGAGGGGTGAGAAGGAGAATTGTACAGCCGCGGGTAAAAGACTTAGAGTTGCGTATAATCCCGGATTAGTTGCCGTCGCTTCTCGGCGGCATAGGCGCGATAAGAGGACCGGGAAGTTGAACTCGTTGGAGGTCCGTGGCGCCCGGAAAGTAGGGTCGCACAGACTTACGAGGTTTAGGAGGCCATGTCGCAGGACGAGTAGGGCTGTGCTTGAAAGGGTCTCGAGCGTAGGGATTCCGGAGACTCGGGCGCGGGACTCGGTTGCCTTTTCTAGTTGCCGGTCGCACAGTCCTCGGAAAAGTGTTGTCGGGATTGTATTATACATTGTATATTGAGCCGTGTCAGGAGCTCGTATGTTGTTCGTAGAAACTGCTTCTGGCAAAGAGCTAGATCGGACGGTACGTGATCGCGGCCGGAAGCAGTAACCACTGTCGGGAAAGACCCGGCTGGCACCCAACGGAAAACCCGGAGAGATTCGCGTAACGACGCCGTGCAAGAGAGCTTTTTCGTTAACAAGACGCGCGCGTCAGGATAGCTGCCGTCGAGCGGCTCCGATCCGCCGCATAAAGCATCTCACGGAACATTTCAGGCGAGAGATCTCTCTCTTTTGATCGCGTTACGGAATCTCCTGCGGTATTGAATTCAGCGGCTTGTAATTGAAGAATTCAGGTTAATTCAAGAATCGTTATTTCGATATCACCTTCGGTTACCATTATTAATTGTGGAATTGATTAGTTGTCGGAAATTTGAGATGAATCGAA
>NW_014555085.1:0-1662 GCF_001313825.1 Dinoponera quadriceps | reverse complement strand
TTTTATTTTATTATTTCCGAAAAGGCAAGAACACATTGCGAGCATACAAGAAGTTATGTGCCATATATGGGAATGAAGTCTTGAAAGAAAGGCAGTGTCAAAATTGGTTTACCAAATTTCGTTCCGGTGATTTTTCACTCGAAAGTGCGCAACGATCTGGCCGTCCAGTTAAAGTTGATGAGAGCCATATCAAGACCATTATCGATTCAGATCGTCATAGCACAACATGTGAGATTGCAGAGAAGCAGAATGCATATATGCATTNTTTTATTTTATTATTTCCGAAAAGGCAAGAACACATTGCGAGCATACAAGAAGTTATGTGCCATATATGGGAATGAAGCCTTGAAAGAAAGGCAGTGTCAAAATTGGTTTACCAAATTTCGTTCCGGTGATTTTTCACTCGAAAGTGCGCAACGATCTGGCCGTCCAGTTAAAGTTGATGAGAGCCATATCAAGACCATTATCGATTCAGATCGTCATAGCACAACATGTGAGATTGCAGAGAAGCAGAATGCATATATGCATTCAAAAAAAATTAAAACATCTTAGCTATGCTAAGAAACTCGATTTATGGGTCCCTCATCAGCTTAAGGAAATTCATTTGACGCAACGCATTAGCATCTGCGATTCGCTTCTGAAACGCAACAAAATTGATCCATTTCTGAAACGACTGATTACTGGTGACGAAAAGTTANTCGCTTCTGAAACGCAACAAAATTGATCCATTTCTGAAACGACTGATTACTGGTGACGAAAAGTGGATAGTTTATAACAACCTTAATCGAGAAAGATCGTGGGTGAAGCAGGATGAAACAGCCCAGACAACATCAAAAGCTGAGATTCATTAAAAAAAAATTATGCTGTCAGTTTGTTGGGATTATAAAGGAATTCTGCACTTTGAACTTTTACCAAGAAACGAAAGATTTAATTTAAACGTCTACATTCAACAACTCATAAAACTGAGCGATGAAGTTCAAGAAAAGCGGCCAGAATTGGCAAATCGGGAGGGTGTTGTTTTCCAACATAATAATGCAAAGTTCCACACATCTTTGGTCAGTCGCCAAAAATTATTGGAGCTAAGTTGGGTTGTGTTGTCACATCCACCATATAGCCCTGACCTTGCGCCTTCAGATTTCTATTTATTTCGTTCCATGCAGAACTCCTTAAATGGTAAAATTTTTAATGAAGCTGATGATGTAAAATCTCATTTAATTCAGTTTTTTGCTGACAGAAATCNTAATTCAGTTTTTTGCTGACAAAAATCAAAAGTTTTATGAACATGGAATTATGACACTGCCTAAGAGATGGCAAAAGGTCATTGACAAACACGGACAATACCTAATTTAATAAAGTTATATTTTTAATAAAAATTTTGAATTTTTCTTCTTATTTAAAATACGCAATTACTTAGTTGCCAACCCAATACTTCGGGTTGCCTGCTCAGAGGCGCGTGTGAAAGCGAGAGTACGCTGAACCGAATTCGCCAGACGTGCTTTCATGTTATCTTGTGTGCCCCTGCTTAGTACAAAAATTGCAAAACATGTAACATTTATAATACGTAAGATTGTTGAGACGCATCTCCGTAAAATTTAAGACTCACATCTTTTCACATCTCCAAAGTTGCAATTTGAAAATGCATGATGTGCTCTTTGACGTCCT